>NW_027650308.1:0-113417 GCF_965287045.1 Carcharhinus amblyrhynchos | reverse complement strand
AGGATTGGGAGAGGTTTAAATGTCAACAAAGATTGACAAAGAAGTTGATAAGGAAGGGTAGGAGAAACTATGAAGCTGGGCTAGCGCTTAATATAAAAAAGGATAGCAAGAGTTTTTATAAATATATAAAAAGGAAGAGGCTGGCTAGGGTGAATGTTGGTCCTTTAGAAGATGAGAAAAGGGTAGGGGATGGGGATATGGCTAAGGTATTGAATAACTTTTTTGTTTCTGTCTTCATGGAGGAGGACGTGAATAATTTGCCGGGTGTTAGCGATGGAAAGGTGGTAGGACTGGAGGGTCTTAATGACATTACTGTTACTAGAGAGGAGGTGCTCGACAGACTGGAGGGGGCTGATTGTGAACAAGTCCCCAGGACCGGATGGAATGCATCCGAGGGTTCTGAAAGAAGTGGCGGAGGTGATAGTGGATGCCTTGGTGGTTATTTTCCAAACGTTGCTGGATTCCGGGGAAGTGCCAGATGATTGGAAAACGGCTAATGTTACGCCGTTGTTTAAGAAGGGTGCCAGGCAAAAGGCGGGGAATTATAGGCCGGTTAGTTTAACATCTGTGGTAGGTAAAATGTTAGAATCTGTCATTAAGGAGGAAATTGCGAGGCATCTTGAAGGGAATTGCTTGATAGAGCAGACGCAGCACGGTTTCATTAAAGGTAAATCGTGTCTGACAAATTTACTGGAGTTCTATGAGGATGTGTCTAGGGCGGTGGATAGAGGAGAGCCGGTGGATGTGGTCTTTCTAGATTTTCAGAAAGCGTTTGACAAAGTGCCTCACAAGAGGTTATTGCAGAAGGTCGAGGGACATGGAGTTGGGGGTAGGGTGTTAGCGTGGATAGAGGATTGGTTGTCAAATAGGAGGCAGAGAGTGGGGGTCAACGGGTGCTATTCGGATTGGCGGATGGTGACTAGTGGAGTGCCCCAGGGGTCGGTGCTGGGGCCTCAGCTTTTTACCATTTATATAGATGATCTGGAGGAGGGAACCGAGTGTAGAGTGTCGAAATTTGCTGATGACACCAAGATTGGGGGAACGGCAAATTGTGCGGAGGGTGTGGAGAGTCTGCAGAAGGATCTAGATAGGCTGGGCGAATGGGCCAGGAAATGGCAAATGGAATTTAATGTTGGCAAGTGTGAGGTGGTCCACTTTGGTAGGAAGAATGGTAGGAAGGACTGTTACTTACGAGGCGAAAAACTGCAGCAGGCGACGGTGCAGAGGGACCTCGGGGTCCTTGTGCATGAGTCGCAAAAACCCAGCTTGCAGGTGCAGCAGGTGGTCAGGAAGGCGAATGGGATGCTGGCCTTCATAGCGAAGGGGATTGAATATAAAAGTAGGGAGGTCTTGCTGCAGCTGTATAGGGCATTGGTGAGGCCGCAGCTGGAGTACTGTGTGCATTTTTGGGCGCCGCACCTGCGCAAAGATATTTTGGCCTTGGAGGGAGTGCAGAGGAGGTTTACTCGGCTGATACCAGAGATGAGGGGGTTGAGCTATGAGAGGCTGAATAAACTGGGCTTGTACTCGTTAGAGTTTAGAAGAATGAGAGGAGATCTCATTGAGACGTATAAGATGATGAATGGGATGGATAGGATAGAGGTGGAAAGACTCTTCCCGCTCAAAAAAGACAATAGGACTAGGGGGCACAGCCTCAAGATAAAAGGGGGGCGGTTTAGAACGGAGTTGAGGAGGAACTTCTTCACTCAAAGGGTGGTGAATCTCTGGAATTCTCTGCCCACTGAAGTGGTGGAGGCTGCCTCGCTAAATATTTTTAAGACGCGGGTTGATGGGTTTTTGATAGGAGAGGGGATTAAGGGTTATGGGGAGAGGGCGGGAAAGTGGAACTGAGCAGCGACAGATCAGCCATGATCTTATTGAATGGCGGGACAGGCTCGAAGGGCCAGATGGCCTACTCCTGCTCCTATTTCTTATGTTCTACTAAGAACTTTTGAGTTGATTTCAAAAGGACATGCTTAAAACATCTGTGATTAGCGAATTTATCCTTTAACAGTTCTCTTTCTTTCAATGTAACAATATTATGACCTTAGATACGGTTAACCTGACTAGAACAAAGGGTGTCTTCTGGAGATCGTCCATGAATATCTGTACAGGCTGTTGTATGTTTATCGATGTCTCCTTTTACATCCCCAGGTGATTCGGTCCACCTTGTTGGCCAACAAGGGGCGTACACGCTGTGGGTTGTACGAGGGCTGCTCTTGGATGTTGCTTCGAGAGTTGCCTCGTGCTTCACATCGTTAGTGTACGCTTAAACTGGACCAATTGATGGGCAACACGACAGCTCAGTGACTATCACTATCTGCTGTGCAGTTACAGGGACCCGGGTTGGATCTCCGACTTGGGTCAGTGTCTGTGGGAGTTTGCACATTCTCCCCATGCTTGCGTGGGTTTTCTCCGGGTGCTCCGGTTTCCTCCCACACCACAAAAACGTGCCGTTAGGCTGATTGTTGTTAATAAATTGTCCCTAAATTAGACCTCCCTTAATCTGGCGCACATATAATTCCCTAAATGTGCACCTCTTTATTGTGGAGTCCAAGAGGCATAGACAAAAGTCGTAGGTAGAAGGAGGATTGGAATGAGGCACTCACTGAGTGTTAAAATGGGCTGTGGGGGCTTGTAGGGCCGAAGGGCCTATTCCCTGTGCTGTGTTGTTCTTTGTCTTGTGATTAGCTATACTGTATCAGATCACACGTGATCTGAAGGATTGTAAAAGCTACATAAAGGAAGATTGTCCCGTTGCTCAGCGCGCCTTTGCTACCTGATTCCCAGCACTGGGTGGAAGTTACGTAGCAAAGGTTTGCCAGCTTGCATATGTAAGAAGAATAAAGAACTTTTGAATCGGACAACGGTTGGTGTTTGCCTTTGTATCAAAGATGGAAGAATCTCATGAAAATGAACATAAGACTGGGCTCTCAGTTCTCTGTACCTGCTCCAGGTTTGCTGCCTCCAGGAGTTGCTTTTCCTTCCGCAGTTTCTCAACATTCATCAGCTCCATCCGGAAATACTGGGAAAGACAGAAGCAGGAACAGCTGTGGACGGCCTGAACTGTACCCACTGCCCCTGCGGCCCCTCCCCCCCCCACCGCCAACCCGAGATTACCCCCCCTCCCCCACCAACCCGAGATTACCCCCTCCCCCTCCCCCGCCAACCCGAGATTACCCCCCCTCCCCCACCAACCCGAGATTACCCCCTCCCCCTCCCCCACCAACCCGAGATTACCCCCTCCCCCTCCCCCGCCAACCCGAGATTACCCCCTCCCCCTCCCCCGCCAACCCGAGATTACCCCCTCCCCCTCCCCCGCCAACCCGAGATTACCCCCTCCCCTCCCCCGCCAACCCGAGATTACCCCCTCCCCCTCCCCCGCCAACCCGAGATTACCCCCCCTCCCCCACCAACCCGAGATTACCCCCTCCCCCCCACCGCCAACCCGAGATTACCCCCTCCCCCCCACCGCCAACCCGAGATTACCCCCTCCCCCCCACCGCCAACCCGAGATTACCCCCTCCCCCCCACCGCCAACCCGAGATTACCCCCTCCCCCTCCCCCGCCAACCCGAGATTACCCCCTCCTCCCCCCCACCACCAACCCGAGATTACCCCCTCCCCCCCCACCGCCAACCCGAGATTACCCCCTCCGCCCCTCCCCCAACCCGAGATTACCCCCTCCCCCCCCACCGCCAACCCGAGATTACCCCCTCCGCCCCCACCAACCCGAGATTACCCCCTCCCCCCCACCGCCAACCCGAGATTACCCCCTCCCCCACCAACCCGAGATTACCCCCTCCCCCCCCACCGCCAACCCGAGATTACCCCCCCTCCCCCACCACCAACCCGAGATTACCCCCTCCCCCCCCACCGCCAACCCGAGATTACCCCCCCCCACCGCCAACCCGAGATTACCCCCCCCACCGCCAACCCGAGATTACCCCCTCCCCCTCCCCCCACCGCCAACCCGAGATTACCCCCTCCCCCTCCCCCCACCGCCAACCCGAGATTACCCCCTCCGCCCCCACCAACCCGAGATTACCTCCTCCCCCCCCACCGCCAACCCGAGATTACCCCCTCCCCCTCCCCCGCCAACCCGAGATTACCCCCTCCTCCCCCCCACCGCCAACCCGAGATTACCCCCTCCCCCCCCACCGCCAACCCGAGATTACCCCCTCCGCCCCTCCCCCAACCCGAGATTACCCCCTCCCCCCCCACCGCCAACCCGAGATTACCCCCTCCGCCCCCACCAACCCGAGATTACCCCCTCCCCCCCACCGCCAACCCGAGATTACCCCCTCCCCCTCCCCCACCAACCCGAGATTACCCCCTCCCCCCCCACCGCCAACCCGAGATTACCCCCCCTCCCCCACCACCAACCCGAGATTACCCCCTCCCCCCCCACCGCCAACCCGAGATTACCCCCTCCCCCCCCACCGCCAACCCGAGATTACCCCCTCCCCCTCCCCCCACCGCCAACCCGAGATTACCCCCTCCCCCTACCGCCAACCCGAGATTACCCCCTCCGCCCCCACCAACCCGAGATTACCTCCTCCCCCCCCACCGCCAACCCGAGATTACCCCCTCCCCACCAACCCGAGATTACCCCCCCTCCCCCACCAACCCGAGATTACCCCCCCTCCCCCACCAACCCGAGATTACCCCCTCCCCACCCCCCCCATGATGCTAATAACCAGAACCCAGGAAGGACATGCTGGTAGCATTTCCCCGTTCCCCAGCACGCCAGGACTCTGTAATGTGAGCGTCCACATCAGTGTGGCCAGTCATGTGACAGCCAAGGTGCATTCTGGGTAGTTTGGTCTGCATTGGTCACATTCTCTTGCTGAGGGTCAGTGAAGCTGATGTCTGCACATGCATGGGGGTGCAGCCAAGGTACCAGGGTTCATGATCTTAGAATCCCAACAGTGCAGAAAGAGGCCATTTGGCCCATCGACTCTACATCCACCCTCCAAAGAGGTTCTTACCCAAGCCCAATCCCCTTAACCTCGCTCATTATCCCCTTAATCCATCGAATCTGCACATCTTGGACACGAAGGGGCAATTTCGCATGGACAATCCATCTAAGCTACATATCTTTGCATTACGGGAGCAAACCAGAGCATCTGGAGGAAACCCATGCAGACATGGGGAGAACGTGCAAACTCTACACAGACAGTGACCTGAGGGTGGAATCAAACCCGGGTCCCTGGCACGGTGAGGCAGCAGTGCTAACCACTCCTGCCCTGTTGGTGGTCTCTTACTCACACAGAGTTTGCTCTTGGCAAATAAAGGCTTTGAAATAACCGGAAGTTTCTCTGGATTGCGGCAGAGACCTGAATGAGCCAGGAGTCATCATCATCCTTTCAAAGAGAAGGTGCCACATGGCTCAGAGACGGGACAGAACCAGTTCAAGGACGTTAATAGCTCCGTAATGCATCCTGAGCCATTGCTGTTTGCTGGGTTTTGAACCAATGTTTCCCAGATTCAGAGATGGGCCGGACAGGGTCACACTCGAGGTCTGTCGTAGCTGCCTTGGACAGACAGGCTGAAGGTAATTCCCACACTCTGAGCACTCTCAGATTAACACCTGCTGGTGAAACAGCCCTTACCTCCAGATAGATCTTCGGACAGTCAGGGTGGAAACGCAAAGCACGGAGAAATAAATGCCTGGCATTTTCAGATGACAAACGCTCCTCTATCTCCCACTTAGCAGCCATGATCCAGAAAGCTGCAAGATCATCCAATAAAAATACTTTAAAAACACTGAGTACCACGTCAGTCGCAACATATTCGCCGCCGGCACAGCCGCTCGCCCCGCCGGCACAGCCGCTCGCCCCGCCGGCACAGCCGCTCGCCCCGCCGGCACAGCCGCTCGCCCCGCCGGCACAGCCGCTCGCCCCGCCGGCACAGCCGCTCGCCCCGCTGGCAATGTGTATCTTACCTGGCTTGTTCGGGTGAATAGCCAACATTGCAGAGAACACTTTGCTCAGCATCACCTTGGTATTCTGGGAATGAAACAAGAGATGTAACCACCACACCAATATCAGTCAGTAACACAGGGTGCTGGGTGGGGAGAGAGGGGTTACTGAGTGACAGTGTGAGGGAGCTGGATTAACATCAGTACAGATACAGTCAGTAACACAGGGTGCTGGGGGGGATTAGAACATAGAACATTACAGCGCAGAACAGGCCCTTTGGCCCACGATGTTGTGCCGACCAGTTAAAAAAGCAATGACCCTCTAACCTAAACCAAACCCTTTCCATCCATAAACCTATCCACGGATCTCTTAAATGCCCCCAAACTAGGCACGTTTACAACTGCAGCAGGCAGGGCATTCCAATCCCTCACCACCCTCTGGGTAAAGAACCTACCCCTGACATCCATCCTATAACTACCCCCCCTTAATTTAAAGCTATGCCCCCTCGTGCTAGCTTTCTCCATCCGAGGAAAAAGGCTATCACTGTCCACCCTATCTAAACCTCTAATCATCTTATATGTTTCAATAAGATCCCCTCTTAGCCGCCTTCTTTCTAATGAAAACAACCTCAAATCCCTCAGTCTCTCCTCATAGGACCTCCCCTCCATACCAGGCAACATCCTGGTAAACCTCCTCTGCACCCTCTCCAAAGCCTCCACATCCTTCCTGTAATGTGGGGACCAGAACTGCACACAATACTCCAAGTGCGGCCGCACCAGAGTCTTGTACAGTTGCAACATGACGCTGCGGCTCCTAAATTCAATCCCCCTACCAATAAACGCCAAGACACCGTATGCCTTCCTAACAACCTTATCTACTTGATTCCCAACTTTCAGGGATCTATGTACACATACACCTAGATCCCTCTGTTCATCCACACTATTCAGAGTCCTCCCGTTAGCCCTATACTCTACACATCTGTTATTCCTGCCAAAGTGAATTACCTCACACTTTTCCGCATTAAACTCCATCCGCCACCTCTCGGCCCAGCTCTGCAACCTGTCCAAGTCTCCCTGCAAACTATGACACCCTTCCTCACAATCTACCACACCTCCGACTTTGGGGTTACTGAGTGACAGTGTGAGGGAGCTGGATTAAAGATATTGTTATTGGAAATATTTACCCATTTCTTGCAGAAAGCGATGTGTGAGAGCCACAGCTGGACATCATCCTGTAAAACCAAACTCACTAAGTCCATCTGCATTAAGGGATACAGCAAACACCCATCCTAATCCCCGCCCCACACACCCCAAACTCCCCCACCTGCGCCCCTAACACCCCCAAGCCGCTAACCCCCTCCCATCCCGCACCCCTAACCCCCACCACACACCCCTAAACCCCCTGCTGCACCCCTAATCCCCTCCTCCCCACCCCATCCCCCAATCCCCTTCTGTGCTGCCACAATCCCAACGCTCTTAACCCAATCCCACCCCCCTAATTTCCTCCCGCACCCCAAACCCCATCCTAACTCAGACCCCAATCTGTCCCAAAAGACCCAAACCCCACACTATTCATATTTGCCCCCAGTTTGACTCGGACCCCCTGGTCTTCCCAGTTTACATTCCTACACTAATTATAGCTCACACTCTGCCAACACCCCCAGCCTTATCCCCCTCGGTTTATACCCGCACCCCCAACCCACCCAGGCACCCGTCCACAAGCACACCCACCCCGCGGCATTCAAACAACTGTCCCATGGCACCTGCGCACACCCCGCCCTGCCCAGCCCCCCTCCCCCCGGCCCCCGCGCACACCCCGCCCGCCCCCCCCCCCCCCCCCCGACCACCCCCCCCCCCCACCCCCCGGCCCCCCCGCACACCCCTCCCTGCCCAGCCCCCCGGCCCTGCCCAGCCCCCTCCCCCCGTACACACCGCTGCCTTACCTTCCACTTGGTCAGAGCTCGATTGAATAATCTGTGAATCCGGTGAATGATGGCAAATTCAATTTCATCTTTCTTAAAGCTGTAGCCAATCCGCTAGGCAGGAAATGAATATGTTCAGAAAACAACAATCCAACAACTCACTGAGTGTAATTCAATCTCTCACAAACTGAGAATCACTCACCACTCGCCGTCGCTTAATCAATTCCAGAAAGTTTATTTCATACTGAAAGAGAAAACACATGATCAGTGAGTCCGAGGGCCAGCGGGGGGGAGGGGGGCGAGGGAGTGTACGAGGGCCAGGAGGTGGAGTGAGGGTGAGCGAGTGTACGAGGGCCAGGAGGTGGACTGAGGGTGAGCGAGGGCCAGGAGGGTGGAGTGAGGGTGAGCGAGTGTACGAGGGCCAGGAGGTGGAGTGAGGGTGAGGGAGTGTACGAGGGCCAGGAGGTGGAGTGAGGGTGAGGGAGTGTACGAGGGCCAGGAGGGTGGAGTGAGGGTGAGCGAGTGTACGAGGGCCAGGAGGTGGAGTGAGGGTGAGGGAGTGTACGAGGGCCAGGAGGTGGAGTGAGGGTGAGCGAGTGTACGAGGGCCAGGAGGTGGACTGAGGGTGAGCGAGGGCCAGGAGGTGGAGTGAGGGTGAGGGAGTGTACGAGGGCCAGGAGGTGGAGTGAGGGTGAGGGAGTGTACGAGGGCCAGGAGGGTGGAGTGAGGGTGAGCGAGTGTACGAGGGCCAGGAGGTGGAGTGAGGGTGAGGGAGTGTACGAGGGCCAGGAGGGTGGAGTGAGGGTGAGCGAGTGTACGAGGGCCAGGAGGTGGAGTGAGGGTGAGCGAGTGTACGAGGGCCAGGAGGGTGGAGTGAGGGTGAGGGAGTGTACGAGGGCCAGGAGGGTGGAGTGAGGGTGAGCAAGTGTACGAGGGCCAGGAGGTGGAGTGAGGGTGAGGGAGTGTACGAGGGCCAGGAGGGTGGAGTGAGGGTGAGGGAGTGTACGAGGGCCAGGAGGGTGGAGTGAGGGTGAGGGTGAGGGAGTGTACGAGGGCCAGGAGGTGGAGTGAGGGTGAGGGAGTGTACGAGGGCCAGGAGGGTGGAGTGAGGGTGAGCGAGTGTACGAGGGCCAGGAGGGTGGAGTGAGGGTGAGCGAGTGTACGAGGGCCAGGAGGTGGACTGAGGGTGAGGGAGTGTACGAGGGCCAGGAGGGTGGAGTGAGGGTGAGGGAGTGTACGAGGGCCAGGAGGGTGGAGTGAGGGTGAGGGAGTGTACGAGGGCCAGGAGGGTGGAATGAGGCTGAGGGAGTGTACGAGGGCCAGGAGGTGGAGTGAGGCTGAGGGAGTGTACGAGGGCCAGGAGGTGGAGTGAGGGTGAGGGAGTGTACGAGGGCCAGGAGGGTGGAGTGAGGGTGAGCGAGTGTACGAGGGCCAGGAGGGTGGAGTGAGGGTGAGGGAGTGTACGAGGGCCAGGAGGGTGGAGTGAGGGTGAGCAAGTGTACGAGGGCCAGGAGGTGGAGTGAGGGTGAGGGAGTGTACGAGGGCCAGGAGGGTGGAGTGAGGGTGAGGGAGTGTACGAGGGCCAGGAGGTGGAGTGAGGGTGAGCGAGTGTACGAGGGCCAGGAGGTGGAGTGAGGGTGAGGGAGTGTACGAGGGCCAGGAGGGTGGAGTGAGGGTGAGGGAGTGTACGAGGGCCAGGAGGGTGGAGTGAGGCTGAGGGAGTGTACGAGGGCCAGGAGGTGGAGTGAGGCTGAGGGAGTGTACGAGGGCCAGGAGGGTGGAGTGAGGATGAGGGAGTGTACGAGGGCCAGGAGGGTGGAGTGAGGGTGAGGGAGTGTACGAGGGCCAGGAGGGTGGAGTGAGGTGTCAGTGAGATGTGGGTGTCACTGGCTGGGCTGGCATTTACTGCTCATCTCTAACTCACCCCTCAACGGAGGGACTTTGAGGCCATTTCACAGCAAAATAGCAAATCTAAAACTTTATTCAGGAAAGCAAAAAACTATCAGTTAGTTAGCTTAACGTCTGTCAAAGGGCAATTGCGAGAATCCTTTATTAAAGAGGTTCTAACAGAATAGCTGGAAAATGAGTCAAAGCCATTATGGCTTTTGTATTTAACTAATATCTATCTGTCTGCTTTGCACATTCTCCCCACGTCTGCGTGGGTTTCCTCCAGGTGCTCACATTTCCTCCCACAGTCCAAAAGACGTGCTGGTTAGATTCATTTACCCAAACAGGTGCTGGAGTGTGGGCAACTAGGGGAATTTCACAGTAACTTCATTGCAGTGTTAATGTAAATCTTATTTGTGACTAATAAATGAACCTTTCTGAATGTATTTGAATTTTTTTGATTCAGTCACATTCAAGGTGGATAAAGGGGAACAGGTAGATATAGTGTATTTGATTTTCGGAAAGGCATCTGTTAAGACGCCACATTAAAGGTTATTACACAAGAAGGCAGCTGGAAGTCACTCACTCAGATCTCCTACCGCTGAATTTCACAATTACCATTACTGAGACTAGCAATTATTATTTAAATTCCACCAGCAGCAATAGTGGGATTTGAATGCGAGTCCCCAGAGCTTTCGCCTGGGTCTCTGGATGACTGGTCCAGTGATATTATCACCACCCCACCTTCTTGCTGCCTCTAACCATCAAGATGTTTGGTTCTTTTTCTGTTCTGATGTTACCTGGATGTAGCTGATGAAACTCTCCTTGCTGAGTGCTCGCCTGTGCACTTTATGTTCCAGCGCAGTGACTTTCTTCATTAATGCTCTTCAAAACCAACAAAAAACAAGCAGAATTACATACCTGGCAGCTCAATATTCATCCCAAATCCAAAAACAGCTTCAAAGCCAGTGATTCTCAAACAAACCTCACTCAGCAATACACAGAGACGTTACAATTAATGACCAGAATCCCAGATCATTTATACAGCATTGTAAACACACCAGTTAGAACCGAAGCTTCACAGAATTGGAACGCCCTCTGCTCAGCTGGAAACTACCCATCCAACCTAATGTCATCTCTCAGACCTTGGCCCAGAGTTCCCTAGCATCACCCCTCAAATCCACATCCTCTAAACATGACAAGGATTTCTACATGTGCCACCCTTCAGGGAGTGAGTTCCAGATCACCAACCTAGGACACTAGGACCCAAAGCAATAATTCTGCTTCTCTCCCCCACAGATGCTGCCAGATCTGCACAGATTCTCCAGCATTTTCTGTTGTTACTTCATCACACTCCTGACTGGTGCTTCGTAGATGGTAGATAGGCTTTGGGAAGTTGGGAGATGAATTACACATCGTTGGTGAACTTTCTTAACCATAGTCAGCACTGGGGTGGGGGGGAGGGTGGGATGGTGGCAGGGCAGGTTGTTGGTGAGCTGGACACCTAAAAACTTGAAGCTCTCAACCATTTCTACAATCATTCCTGTTGATGTAGACAGGGGCATGTTCTCCACTATGTTTCCTGAAGTCGATGACAAGCTCCTTTGTTTTGTTGACATTGGGGGAGAGATTATTGTTGCTGCACCAGTTCACCAGATTCTCTATCTCATTCCTGTACTCTATCTTGTCAGTGTTTGAGATCTGACCCACTACAGCTGTGTCATCAGCAAACTTGAAAATGGAATTGGAGGGGAATTTGGCCGCGCAGTGATTGGTGTATAAGGAGTATAGTAGGGGGCTGAGAACACAGCCTTGTGGGGCACCGATGTTGAGGATGATCACGGAGGAGGTGTTGTTGCCTATCCTTACTGATCGTGGTCTGTGAGTTAGGAAGTTCAGGATCCAGTCACAGAGGGAGGAGCCGAGGCCCAGGGCACGGAATTCAAAGATGAGTTTTAATATAAAAGATAGGAGTAGGATGAGGCCATTTGGCCCTTCGCGCCTGCTACACCATTCATTACAATCACGGCTGATTGTCCAACTCAATAGCCTAATCCTGCTTTCTCCTTTAGGGGCGTAAAATAGAAAGTATTGTAGTTGATACAGAGGATGTGTTGGATATTCTAGATGGGTTGAAAATAGATAAGTCCCCTGGTCCAGACGGGATTTACCCTAGGATTCTATGGGAGGCAAGAGAGGTGATTGCAGAGCCACTGGCTCTGATCTTCAGGTCGTCGTTGGTCTCTGGTATAGTACCGGAAGATTGGAGGACAGCGAATGTTGTCCCATTGTTTAAGAAGGGGAACAGAGACTTCCCTGGGAATTATAGACCAGTGAGTCTTACTTCTGTTGTGGGCAAGGTTTTAGAAAGAATTATTAGGGATAGGATTTATAGTTATTTGGAGAGTAATGAATTGATTAGAGATAGTCAGCATAGTTTTGTAGCGGGAAGGTCGTGCCTTACTAACCTTATTGAGTTCTTTGAGAAGGTGACCAAAGAGGTGGATAGGGGTAAGGCAGTAGATGTGGTATATATGGATTTTAGTAAGGCGTTTGATAAGGTTCACCATGGTATGCTTCTGCAGAAAATGCAGATGTATGGGATTGGTGGTAATTTAGGTACTTGGATCAGGAATTGGTTAGCAGATAGGAGACAGAGGGTGGTGGTTGATGGTAATTATTCATCATGGAGTTCGGTTACGAGTGGTGTGCCTCAGGGATCTGTTTTGGGGCCACTGCTGTTTGTAATCTTTATTAATGATCTGGATGAGGGTATAGTTGGGTGGATTAGTAAGTTTGCTGATGACACCAAAGTCGGAGGTGTGGTAGATTGTGAGGAAGGGTGTCGAAGTTTGCAGGGTGACTTGGACAGGTTGCAGAGCTGGGCTGCGAGGTGGCGGATGGAGTTTAATGCGGAGAAGTGTGAGGTAATCCATTTCGGTAGGAATAACAGATGTGTTGAGTATAGGGCTAACGGGAGGACTTTGAATAGTGTGGAGGAGCAGAGGGATCTAGGTGTATGTGTACATAGATCCCTGAAAGTTGGGAATCAAGTAGATAAGGTTGTTAAGAAGGCGTACGGTGTCTTGGCGTTTATTGGTAGGGGGATTGAATTTAGGAGTCGCAGCGTCATGTTGCAACTGTACACAACTCTGGTGCGGCCGCACTTGGAGTACTGTGTGCAGTTCTGGTCCCCACATTACAGGAAGGATGTGGAGGCTTTGGAGAGGGTGCAGAGGAGGTTTACCAGGATGTTGCCTGGTATGCAGGGGAGGTCCTATGAGGAGAGACTGAGGGATTTGGGGTTGTTTTCACTGGAAAGAAGGCGGCTAAGAGGGGATCTTATAGAGACATATAAGATGATTAGAGGTTTAGATAGGGTGGATGGTGATAGCCTGTTTCCTCAGATGGAGAAATCTAGCACGAGGGGGCATGGCTTTAAATTAAGGGGGGGTAGTTATAGGACGGATGTCAGGGGCAGGTTCTTTACCCAGAGGGTGGTGAGGGACTGGAATGCCCTGCCTGCTGCAGTTGTAAATGCGCCTAGTTTGGGGGCGTTTAAGAGATTGGTGGATAGGTTTATGGACGAAAAGGGATTGGTTTAGATTAGTGGGTCAATGTTTTTTTTTAAAAATAAGACTGGTCGGCGCAACATTGTGGGCCGAAGGGCCTGTTCCGCGCTGTAATGTTCTATGTTCTATGTTCCTCATAACTTTTGATCCCATTCGCTGCACGCCCTATATCCAGCTGCCTCTTGAATACTTTCAATGTTTTGGCATCACCTATTTCCTGTGGTAATGAATTCCACAGGCTCACCACTCTCTGGGTGAAGAAATGTCTCCTCATCTCCATCCTAAATGGTCTGCCCTGAATCCTCAGACTGTGACCCCTGGTTCTGGACTCCCCCACCATCAGGAACATCCTCCCTGCATCTACCCTGTCCAATCCTGTTAGAATTTTATAAATCTCTGAGATTTTCCTCATTCATCTGAACTCCAGTGAAAACAATCCTAACCCAGTCAATCTCTCCTCATACATCAGTCCCACCATCCCTGGAATCAGCCTGGTAAACCTTCGCTCCACTCCCTCGAGAGCAAGAACATCCTTCCTCAGAAACGGAGACCAAAACTGTACACAATACTCTAGGTGTGGCCTCACCAAGGCCCCTGTATAATTGGAACAACACATCCCTGCTCCTGTACTCGAAACCTCTCACAATGAAGACCAACATACCATTTACCTTCTTTACCGCCTGCTGTACCTGCATACTTACCTTCAGTGACTGGTGCACAAGGACACCCAGATCCCTCTGCACACTCCCCTCTCCCAATTTACAGCCATTCAGGTAATCTGCCGCCTTGTTTCTGTTTCCAAAGTGAATAACCTCACACTTATCAAAATTATACTGCATAAGAACATAAGAAATAGGAGCAGGAGTAGGCCATCTAGGTCTTCGAGCCTGCCCCGCCATTCAATAAGATCATAGCTGACCTGAAGTGGATCAGTTCCACTTTCCCACTTTCTCCCCATGACCCTTAATTCCCTTGTCTGTCAAAAATCTATCTACCCGTGACTTAAATATATTTAGCGAGGTAGCCTCCACCACTTCAATGGGCAGAGAATTCCAGAGATTCACCACCCTTTGAGTGAAGAAGTTCCTCCTCAACTCCGTTCTAAACTGCAACCCCCCCCCCTTATCTTGAGGCTGTGTCCTCTAGTCCTGCTGTCCTTTCTAAGTGGGAAGAATCTCTACCTCTACCCTATCCATCCCCTTCATTATCTTACATGTCTCTATAAGATCCCCCCTCATCCTTCTAAACTCCAACGAGTACAGACCTAGTCTATTTAGTCTCTCTTCATTGTCCAACCCCCTCATCTCCAGTATCAGCCTAGTGAACCTCCTCTGCACTCCCTCCAAGGCCAATATATCCTTCCGCAAGTGCGGTGACCAAAACTGCACACAGTACTCCAGCTGCAGCCTCACCAGTGTCCTGTACAGTCGCAGCAAGACCTCCCTGCTTTTATATTCAATCCCCCTCGCTATAAAGGCCAGCATTCCATTCACCTTCTTGATCACCTGCTGCACCTGCAGACTGGGTTTTTGTGACTCGTGCACAAGGACCCCCAGGTCCCTCTGCACCATAGCATGCTGCAGCTTTTCGCCTTTTAAATAGTAATCCCTCCTAGTATTATTTCTGCCAAAGTGGATAACCTCACACTTGCTAACATTGTACTCCATCTGCCAGGTCCTTGCCCACTCGCTCAGCCTATCCAGATCCCTCTGCAGACTTTCCACACCCTCCACGCAATTTGCTTTTCCACTCATCTCTGTGTCATCAGTAAATTTCGTCACCCTACACTCAGCCCCCTCCTCCAGATCGTCTATATAAATGGTAAATAGCTGAGGCCCCAGCACCGATCCCTGCGGCACTCCACGAGTCACCAAACACCAACCAGAATAGCACCCATTGCTACCAACTCTCTGCTTCCTATTAGGCAGCCAATCCTCTATCCACGCTAACACCTTACCCCCAACTCCATGCACCCTAACCTTCAGAAGCAACCTTTTGTGAGGCACCTTATCAAATGCCTTTTGGAAATCTAAAAACAACACATCCACCAGTTCCCCTCTGTCTACCGCACTAGTCACATCCTCATAGAAATCCAATAAATTCATCAAACACAGCGTCCCCTTAACAAATCCGTGCTGCATCTGCTCGATCAAACCATTCTTTTCTAGGTACCTCGCTATTTCTTCTTTGATGATGAACTCTAGCATTTTTCCAACTACAGATGTTAAACTAACCGGCCTATAATTCCCTGCCTTTTGTCTGCTACCTTTTTTAAACAGCGGCGTAACATTAGCCGTTTTCCAATCTTCCGGCACTTCCCCGGAGTCCAGCGAATTTTGATAAATAATTACTAAGGCATCCGCTATCACCTCTGCCATTTCTTTCAGAACCCTGGGATGCATTCCATCCGGTCCTGGGGACTTGTCCACCATCAGTACCTCTCTAGTGACAGTACATAGAACACTACAGCACAAACAGGCCCTTCGGCCCACGAGTTGCGCCGATCACATCTATACCTACCAATCCATAGACCTATCTATAACCCCCAATGCCACTAAATCCCATATACTCATCCAGAAGTCTTTTAAAAGACCCCAGCGAGTTCGCCTCCACCACCACTGACGGCAGCCGATTCCATTCACTCACCACCCTCTGAGTGAAAAACTTACCCCCTAACATCACTTCTGTACTTGCCTCCCCACACCTTAAATCTGTGTCCTCTCGTAACGACCATTTCAACCCGGGGAAATAGCCTCTGAGAATCCACCCTATCTATTCCTCTCAACATTTTATAAACCTCTATCAGGTCACCTCTCAACCTTCGTCTCTCCAGGGAGAAGAGTCCCAGCTCCCTCAACCTATCTTCATAAGGCATGCCTCCCAATCCAGGCAACATCCTTGTAAATCTCCTCTGTACCCTCTCAATAGCTTCTACATCTTTCCTATAGTGAGGCGACCAGAACTGCGCACAGTACTCCAAGTGAGGCCTGACAAGGGTCTTATAAAGTTGCAGCATTACCTCCCGACTCCTAAACTCAATCCCTCGATTAATGA
The DNA here is from genome assembly GCF_965287045.1 of Carcharhinus amblyrhynchos. Classification (NCBI taxonomy): domain Eukaryota; kingdom Metazoa; phylum Chordata; class Chondrichthyes; order Carcharhiniformes; family Carcharhinidae; genus Carcharhinus; species Carcharhinus amblyrhynchos. The sequence continues at coordinate 97,060 of NW_027650308.1, read as the reverse complement.
AGGCCAGTACACCATACGCCTTCTTGACCACATCCTCCACCTGCGAGGCCGATTTAAGAGTCCTGTGGACCCGGACCCCAAGATCCTTCTGCTCTTCAACACTGCTAAGACTCCTGCCCTTGATAGTGTACTCGTTCATCCCATTGGTCCTGCCAAAATGGACGACTACGCATTTATCCGTGTTGAAGTCCATCTGCCACTTCTCCGCCCAGTCCGGCATCCTATTTATGTCCTGCTGCAACTTTTGACATCCTTCCAGACTATCCACAACACCACCAACCTTCGTGTCATCAGCGAACTTACTTACCCATCCCTCCACTTCCTCATCCAGGTCATTTATGAAAATGACAATCAGCAAGGGTCCCAGAACAGATCCCTGGGGCACTCCACTGGTGACTGACCTCCATGCAGAAAAAGACCCATCCACAACCACTCTCTGCCTTCTGCAGGCAAGCCAGTTCTGAATCCACAAGGCCAAAGCCCCTTGGATCCCATGCCCTCTCACCTTCTCAAGAAGTCTTGCATGGGGGACCTTATCAAACGCCTTGCTGAAGTCCATGTACACCACGTCCACTGCACTTCCTTCGTCAATGTGTTCAGTCACATTTTCGAAAAACTCAACTAGGCTCGTAAGGCACGACCTGCCCTTGACAAATCCATGCTGACTATTTCTGATCATGCCAAACCTCTCCAAATGCTCGTAAATCTTGTCCCTCAGAAGCCTCTCCATCAGCTTACCAACCACTGAGGTCAGACTCACCGGTCGGTAATTTCCCGGGCTATCTCTGTTCCCTTTCTTGAAAATAGGAACCACATCCGCAATCCTCCAATCTTCCGGAACCTCTCCCGTCTCTATTGATGGCGCAAAGATCATCACCAGGGGCTCTGCAATCACCTCCCTCACCTCCCACAATAACCTGGGGTACATCCCATCTGGTCCCGGCGACTTATCTATCTTGATAGAATTCAAAAGTTCTAACACATCCTCTTCCTTAATATCCACAAAGTCAATCTTTTCCATCTGCTGCAAATCTGTAGCAAAATCTCCCAGATCAGTTTCCACTGTGAATACTGAGGCAAAGTACTCAATAAGCACCTCTGCCATTTCTTCTGGTTCCACACAGACCTTTCCCCCTTCACCTTTTATAGGTCCTATCCCTTCTCTTCTCATCCTTTTACATTTCACATATTTATAGAAGGCCTTGGGATTCTCCTTAATCTTACCCACCAAGGCCTTCTCATGACCCCTTCTGGCTCTCCTAATTTCCCTTTTAAGCTCCTTTCTACAATCCTTATACTCCTCAAGATCCTTACCACCTCCTAGCTCCCTGAACCTTTTGTACACCTTCCCTTTCCTCCTGACTAGGTTCACCACAGCCTTCGTGCACCACGGTTCCCGTGACCTACCAAAACCTCCCTGTCTCATCGGAACGTTGTCGTGCAGAGCTCCAGACAAACATTCCTTGAATATCCGCCACCTTCCTTCGGTACTTTTCCCTAAGAACGCCTCCTTCCAGTTTATTTGTCCAAGTAACTTCCTGACATCTTCGTATTTCCCCTTACTCCAGACAAACACCTTCCTAGCCTGCCTGATCCTATCTCGTTCCAATGCAATTGTGAAGGAGATAGAATTATGGTCACCATTCCCAAGATGCTCTCCTACCGAGAGATCCGTCACCTGCCCTGGTTCATTTGCCAGTACCAGGTCAAGTACAGCCTCTCCCCTCGTAGGCTTATCCACATACTGTGTCAGGAAACCTTCCTGAACACACCTAACGAACTCCTCCCCATCCAAACCCCTTACCCTAGGGATATTCCAGTTGATGTTTGGGAAAGTGAAGTCTCCCATCACGACAACTCTGTTATTACTACATCTCTCTAGAATCTGTTTCCCTATCTGCACTTCAACTTCCCTGTCACTATTGGGTGGCCTATAGAATACACCCAGCAAAGTTTTCGACCCTTTGCTGTTCCTTACTTCCACCCACAGAGACTCTGTAGACAGTCCCTCCACGGCATCCTCCTTCTCTGTAATCGCATTTAGGCCCTCATCTCCTCCCATCCTTCTATCTTTAATAACCGGCAAACTATTCGTGTCCTCCTCCGTGAAAACTGAGGCAAAAAACTTATTTAAAGCCTCAGCCATTTCCTCATCGCCCACCACTAAATCCCTCCTCTCATCCTCCAAGGGTCCAACATTCACTCTAGCCAGCCTCCTCTTCTTTATATATTTGTAAAAACTCTTACTGTCTTTTTTTATAATTAGTGCTAGTTTAGCTTCATAGTCTATCTTTCCTTTCTTTACCACCTTCTTAGTCTTTCTTTGTTGATTTTTAAATCTTTCCCAATCTTCTAATCGCCCACTATTTTTAGCCACTCTGAACGCATCAGCTTTTGGGGGAGATCTCATTGAGACGTATAAGATGATGAATGGGATGGATAGGATAGAGGTGGAGAGACTCTTCCCGCTCAAAAAAGACAGTAGGACTAGGGGGCACAGCCTCAAGATAAAGGGGAGGCGGTTTAGAACGGAGTTGAGGAGGAACTTCTTCACTCAAAGGGTGGTGAATCTCTGGAATTCTCTGCCCGTTGAAGTGGTGGAGGCTGCCTCGCTAAATATTTTTAAGAAGCGGGTTGATGGGTTCTTGATAAGAGAGGGGATTAAGGGTTATGGGGAGAGGGCGGGAAAGTGGAACTGAGCCACAACAGATCAGCCATGATCTTATTGAATGGCGGGGCAGGCTCGAAGGGCTAGATGGCCTACTCCTGCTCCTATTTCTTATGTTCTTATTTCCTTCGATAACCACGGCTGGTTATCCCTTCTCCTACAGTCCTTCTTTACCATTGGAATATATTTCTGCCATCGATTAGCCCACTCACCCAACCTGTCCAGATCATTCTGAAGGATCTCTGTATCCTCGTCACAGTTCACCCTCCCACCCAACTTGGTATCATCTGTAAACTTTGAAATGTTACATTTTGTTCCCTCATCCAAATCATTAATATATATTGTGAATAGCTGGGGTCTCAGCACCGATCCCTGTGGCACCCCCACTAGTTACTGTTGGCCAATTTGAAAAGCACCCATTAATTCCTACTCTTTGTTTCCTCTCTGCCGACCAGTTTTCTCTCCATCTCAATACACTTCCCCCAATCCCAGGCGCTTTAATCTTGCACGATAATCTTTTGTGCGGGACTTTGTCAAACACTTTCTGAAAGTCCAAATATACCACATCGACTGGTTCCCCCTTGTCAACTCTACTCGTTACATCTGCAAAGAATTCCTACAGATTTGTCAAGCTTGATTTCCCCTTCATAAATCCATGCTGACTCTGTCTGATCCTGCCACTGCTTTCTAAATGCTCCGCTATAAAGTCCTTGATAATGGATTGGAGAATTTCCCCCATCGCCAATGTTAGGTTTACTGGTCTATAATTACCTGTTTTCTCTCTATCTCCCTTTTTGAATATTGGAGTGACGTTCGCTACCCTCCAATCTGCAGGGACTGTTCCAGAGTCTATAGAATCCTTGAAGATAACGACCAATGCATCCACTACAGGCCCTGGGGATTTATCCACCTTCAATCTCATCAATTCCCCCAACACCATTTCTCTACTAATATTGATCTCCCTCAATTCTTCCCTTTCACTAAATCTTGCATTGTCCAACATTTCTGGTATCTGATTGCTGTTCTCTTGTGGAGACAGAACCAAAGTGTGTATTCAGTTTCTCGGCCATTTCTTTCTCCCCTATTACACATTCCCCCATTTCTGTCTGTGGGGGACCTACATTTGTCTTCACTAACATAAGAACATAAGAAATAGGAGCAGGAGTAGGCCATCTAGCCCTTCGAGCCTGCCCCGCCATTCAATAAGATCATGGCTGATCTGTCGTGGCTCAGTTCCACTTTCCCGCTTTCTCCCCATAACCCTTAATCCCCTCTCTTATCAAAAACCCATCAACCCGCGTCTTAAATATATTTAGCGAGGCAGCCTCCACCACTTCAACAGGCAGAGAATTCCAGAGATTCACCACCCTTTGAGTGAAGTTCCTCCTCAACTCCGTTCTAAACTGCACCCCCCTTATCTTGAGGCTGTGCCCCCTAGTCCTACTGTCCTTTCTGAGCAGGAAGAGCCTCTCCACCTCTATCCTATCCATCCCATTCATCATCTTATACGTCTCAATGAGATCTCCCCTCATTCTTCTAAACTCTAACAAGTACAAGCCTAGTTTATTCAGCCTCTCCTCATAGTTCAACCCCCTCAACTCCGGAATCAGCCTAGTAAACCTCCTCTGCACTCCCTCCGAGGCCAAAATATCCTTGCGTAACCTCTTTCTCTTCACCTATCGATAGAAACTCTTAGCATCAGTTTTGTTGGAATGATGATAAGGCTGAATTACTAAAGCAGCTGAAGATGGTTGGGGTTGAGGACACAATCCTGAGGAACTCCTACAATGGTGTCCTGGAGCTGAAATGATTGACCTTCAACCACCACAACCATCTTCCTTTGTGCCAGGTATAACTCCAACCAGCAAAGAGTTCTCATTGACTCCAGTTTTACTTGGGCTTCTTGATGACACACTGGGTCAAATGCGACCTTGCTGCCTCTCCTCTGGAATTCAGCTCTTTTGTCCATGTTTGAACCAAGGCTGTAATGAGGTCAGGTACTGAGTGACCCTGGTGAAACCCAAACTGGGCGGCACTGAGCAGGTTGTTGCTGAGCAAGTGATGTTGTCGATGACTCCTTCCATCACTTTACTGAGTTTACAACATGTCATTGATGAAGACGAACATCTCGCCATGGCCATCCCCACACCCCGACTTCTTGCCTTCAAACAACCGCACAGCCTCAAACATTGTCCACAGCAAATTACCCAGCCTTCAGGGGAACAGTAACCACGACACCACACAACCCTGCCACAGCAACCTCTGCGAGCATGCCAGATTATTGACTTAGATGCCGTGATCTCATGTGAGAACACCATCCACCAGGTACATGGTACATACCCTTGCAACTCGGCCAACATTGTCTACCTGATATGCTGCAGGAAAGGATGTCCCGAGGCATGGTACATTGGGGAGACCATGCAGGTGCATCGACAACGGATGAATGAACGCTGCTTAACAATCACCAGGCAAGACTGTTCTCTTCGTGTTGGGGAACACTTCAGCGGTCACAGGCATTCGGCCCCTGATCTTCGGGTGTGCTCCCCAAGGTGGCCTTCACAACACACAGCAGCGCAGAGTCACTGAGCAAAGACTGATAGCCAAGTTCCACACACGAGGACGGCGTCAACCAGGATCTTGCGTTATGTCACACTATCTGTAATGCCCGTGACTTGCCTCGACTTGCAAAATCTCACTAACCGTCCTGTCTGGTGACAATACGCATCTCTTTAACCTGTGCTTAAAGCCCCCTCCACTCACACTGTCTGTACCTTTAAGACACTCATTTCAATCGTTATTTTGTAAATTGAGTTTGTGTCTTTATATGCCCTGTTTGTGAACTGAAATCCCTCTCACCTGACAAAGGTGCAACACTCCGAAGCTCGTGGATTCTGCTACCAAATAAACGTGTTGGACTTTAACCTGGTGTTGTGAGATTTCTTACTGTGTTTACCCCAGTCCAATGCTGGCATCTCCACATCATCACTTTATTGATGATCGAGAGTAGACAGATTGGGCTGCAATTGGCTGGGCTGGATTTGCCCTGCTTTTGTGTACAGTGGTTGACACTGCTGCCTCACAGCTCCAGGGACCCAGGTTCGATTCCCGGCTCGGGTCACTGCCTGTTTGGAGGCTGCACATTCTCCCCGTGTCTGCGTGGGTTTCCTCCCATAGTCCAAGTTGGGTGGATTGGCCGTGCTGAATTGGCCCTTAGTGTCAGGGGGACTAACAGGGTCAACACGGGCCTGGCTAAGATGCTGTGTCCGAGTGAGTACAGGCTCAATGGGCTGAATAGCCTCTGGCCCTGGGGTGGGGTGAGGTGGGGAATTCTCCACATTGTCAGTGCTGAACCCTCCCCCGGCCTCACCTGGTCTCCTCCAAGCTCAGCAGTCCCACTCTCTGCAGTTGCTCCAACTCCGGGAGCCGCTCCTCCAGCTCCCACTGCACAAACTCCGCCATCACCCCACGTGTACAACAGCTTCCGGTCCGTTCTCCAAAACCATCCCCGGCATTTCCGCTTCCGGCTGACACTCACGACCCTGCCCCCGGTATTTCCGCTTCCGGTCCGCGTTCCAAACGCTCCGCCGATATTTCCGGTCCGCCCCAAACCATTCCTGATATTTCCGGTTCCGGCCCGTGCTCCAAACTGCTCCCCAGTGTTTCCGGTTCCGGCTTCCGGAGGGAGGATGCGGGCCGCGCTCTCCTCAGGCAGGGGCTAGTACAGAGCTGAGTGGCTCAATGGCCTCTTGGGGGTCAGACATTGGATCCTGTACTTTTAAGAAATGTATTTATATTTTATGTCTCTTGTGAGGGGTATGTTTAAAATTGAGCTGAGTTTACTCAGTGCTGAGAATCCCAACAGTATAGGAGGCCATTCGGCCCATCGAGTCTGCACTGACCACAATCCCACCCAGACCCGTCTTCATAACCCTGTGTATTCAGGCTGCTAATCCCCCTGACACAAAGGAGCAACTTAACATGGCCAATCCACCTAACTCAGAGAGATAGGTTAGTAGTTAAGAATTGTATCTTGTTTAAATATTCCAATTAATAAAAGTTAAGCTAATTTATTAATTATAGGTAAACTGTTTAAATAATAGTTATATAAAATTTGTTTTGATGAAAGCTTCCTTGTATCACAATAGAATCACACCTGGAGTGAAACACTTGATCCTCTCACTAATGCCAAAACAAAAGTAAAGTTGTGATTTAGTCAGGATTCATAACATACTTTCTGATCTGATCCCTAACAAAACTGGGGGCTCTGGTGAGATTAAGAACTTGGTTTCAGATTATTGAACTCAAAGACAGTGGGTGTGGAGTATTGGTGTTTCCAGGTGTTGCATTCGGTTAGATTTAATCAGGAACACCTTGTGGAATTTTAGCTCTTTTGGTGGCTGAAGATTTCCTGGGTATGGAAGTCACTCAGCTGTTTTCAAAAAGCGGGTGAAGCAAAGCTTTTGAAATTGGCAAACAAGCTTCAGTTGAAGGTACTGGAAGGGGTAAGGAAGGTAGAGACAATTTTGGTGATAGCTCAGCATTTAAAACTGCCAGAAACACAGTCAGAATCCTTGGAAATAGCTAAAATTCGATTACAAATGAAACAGTTTGAATTAGAAGCAAGAGAAAGAGTAACAAAAGAGAGAAGAGAGGTAATTGCAGCAGAGAAATGCAACCGCTTGAATTACAGGCATTGGCAATGGGAAGGGGAAAGGAATGAAACAGCTTGAATTGTGATTAAAAGCAGAAGAAAAAGAAAGAATTGCCCTGGGAGAACCAAAAGTAAAGGAGTGAGAGAGACGAAAGGGAGAGAGTTTTAAAAGTTTCAGGAACTGGAAAGACAATTTCAACTTGAAATGTTAGAAATGCAAATACATAAAACTGCTAGGTTAGCAGATGATTTTGAATTAATTCATAAATCAAGGTTTGGTTTTTAACATCGGTTTCAGCCGGTGAGGGATGGAAACTGGGGAAAAGGGAAATCCTCGGGAGATAAAGGAGATCTTGTGGGAGATAATGAAGACAGGATAACTCAGGTTAAAGAGGAAATCCAGAGGGTGGAACAGAAATGAAAAGCTTCAGATGTTTTCATGTAATAAATTAGGGCTGCGCAAAGTCACAGTGTCAGCACTGGGAAGACTGACAGGATAAAACAGGACAAGCCAGTGGGATTTGTTAGTGAGAAAGGAAAGCCCAGTGAAGCTAAAGAGGTGTAAAAGAATGTACCAGGAAGATTAAGTAAACAAAGTACAGCACAGGAACAGGCCCTTCAGCCCTCCAGGTCTGTGCCAACACAGATATGTCTCCAATCTAATATTTTCTTGCCTTTATATGGTCCATATCCCTTTATTCCCTGCCTATTCATGTATCTATCAAGATGCCTCTTGAATCTTGGTATAGAATCTGCTTCCACCACCTCCCCTGGCAGCACGTTCCAGGTATTCACCATCCTCTGTGTGAAAAACCTGCCCCTCACATCTCTTTTAAACTTTCCCCCTCTCACTCTCAACCTATGCCCCTGAATAATTGACCCTTTGACCCTGGGAAAAAGACTCTGACTATCCACTCTATCCAAGCCTGTCATAATCTTGTAAACCTCCATGAGGTCCCCCCTCATCCTCCAATGAAAATGATCCAAGTTTGTTCAACCTTTCTTCACAGTCCATAGCCTCCAAACCAGGCAACATCCTGGGAAATCTCTTCCGCACCCTTTCTAAAGGACTGGAGGGTCTTAATGACATTACTGTTACTAGAGAGGCAGTGCTCGACAGACTGGAGGGACTGATTGTGGACAAGTCCCCAGGACCGGATGGAATGCATCCGAGGGTTCTGAAAGAAATGGCGGAGGTGATAGTGGATGCCTTGGTGGTTATTTTCCAAACGTCGCTGGATTCCGGGGAAGTGCCAGAAGACTGGAAAACGGCTAATGTTACGCCGTTGTTTGAGAAGGGTGGCAGGCAAAAGGCAGGGAATTATAGGCCGGTTAGTTTAACGTCTGTTGTAGGTAAAATGTTAGAATCCGTCCTCAAGGAGGAAATAGTGAGGCATCTTGAGGGGAATTGCTTGATAGAGCAGACGCAGCACGGTTTCGTTAAGGGAAAGTCGTGTCTGACAAATTTATTGGAGTTCTATGAGGATGTGTCTAGGGCAGTGGATAGAGGAGAGCCAGTGGATGTGGTCTTTCTTGATTTGCAGAAGGCGTTTGACAAGGTACCTCACAAGAGGTTATTGCAGAAGGTAAGGGGGCATGGAGTTGGGGGTAGGGTGTTAGCGTGGATAGAGGATTGGTTGTCAAATAGGAGGCAGAGAGTGGGGGTTAATGGCTGCTATTCGGATTGGCGGTTGGTGACTAGTGGAGTGCCCCAGGAGTCGGTGCTGGGGCCTCAGCTATTTACCATTTATATAGATGATCTGGAGGAGGGAACCGAGTGTATGGTGTCGAAATTTGCTGATGACACCAAGATTGGGGGAACGGCAAATTGCGCGGAGGGTGTGGAGAGTCTGCAGAAGGATCTAGATAGGCTGGGCGAATGGGCCAGGAACTGGCAAATGGAATTTAATGTTGGCAAGTGCGAGGTGGTCCACTTTGGTAGGAATAATGGTAGGAAGGACTATTACTTACGTGGCGAAAAACTGCAGCAGGCGACGGTGCAGAGGGACCTCGGGGTCCTTGTGCATGAGTCGCAAAAACCCAGCTTGCAGGTGCAGCAGGTGGTCAGGAAGGCGAATGGGATGCTGGCCTTCATAGCGAGGGGGATTGAATATAGAAGTAGGGAGGTCTTGCTGCAGCTGTATAGGGCATTGGTGAGGTCGCAGCTGGAGTACTGTGTGCAGTTTTGGTCGCCGCACTTATGCAAGGATATTTGGGCCTTGGAGGGAGTGCAGAGGAGGTTTACTAGGCTGATACCGGAGTTGAGGGGGTTGAACTATGAGGAGAGGCTGAATAAACTAGGCTTGTACTCGTTAGAGTTTAGAAGAATGAGGGGAGATCTCATTGAGACATATAAGATGATGAATGGGATGGATAGGATAGAGGTGGAGAGACTCTTCCCGCTCAGAAAGGACAGTAGGACTAGGGGGCACAGCCTCAAGATAAAGGGGGGGCGGTTTAGAACAGAGTTGAGGAACTTCTTCACTCAAAGGGTGGTGAATCTCTGGAATTCTCTGCCCGTTGAAGTGGTGGAGGCTACCTCGCTAAATATTTTTAAGACGCGGGTTGATGGGTTTTTGATAAGAGAGGGGATTAAGGGTTATGGGGAGAGGGCGAGAATGAGGAACTGAGCCACGACAGATCAGCCATGATCTTATTGAATGGCGGGGCAGGCTCGAAGGGCTAGGTGGCCTACTCCTATTTCTTATGTTCTTATGATATGAGGGGGAATCAGGATATTGAATTTGATGATCAGCCATGATTAGAATGAATGGCAGAGCAGGCTCGAAGGGCCGAATGGCCTCCTCCTGCTTCTAGTTTCTACATTTGTGTCCATTCTGTCTCTTGATGAGTGGAAGCTGCACTGAGACTCAGGGAGGAGCTCTTCAGCCACTGGGAGGGGGCGGTTGAGGAGGATCCTGGCAGTGACCTTTCCCGTGGTGGAAAGTTGGGAAATCTCTCTGTAACGCCGGCAGTTGGACTAATCTTTGTTGAAGATGGTCACAATTAAAGTATCTCTGAGATCTCGGAGCATTCCTTCCCAGACAAGGGTTGTGGATTCTTGTCAAGAATGCCTCTCTGCCATACTTTAATATTTCAGCGGGGATTCTATCTGTGCTGGAAGCCTTGCTGTTTTTCAGTTATCAGGTTGGTTTTTGGACCTCCCAGTGAGCAGGGGTTGCACAGAGATGTCGGTGGGTAGCATGTTGCAGGGTTGTGTCGAGGGCATCTGTATTGAAGGTTGCATCTTGGGTGAGGAGGTCCTCAAAGTGCCCTCTCCAGTGGGTGTTGACTGCCTCTCTGTCTTTGGGCGTGCCTCTGTTTCTGGTTCTCAGTTGGCGTGGGGTAGGGGGAGTACACGGGGTGGGGTAGCTCCCTGGGTACTCGGACCATGAATTGTGCTGAGAAAGCCACGCACGTTCTGTTGTCAAGGAGTTGCTAAGTCTCCTGCGCTCTTTCCACCTGTCTGTTCTTTGTTGTACCGTTATCTCCAGTTGTGTGTAGGTTTGTCAGCGCCGACCCCCAACCCCCGACACAACAGACAAAAGAGGCATTCTACTCCAGTCTCGATCAATCACTGTCCCGAATCCCCAAGAGAGACAAACAAACTGACTGTTCTCAGCAACTGCAATGTGACAATCCAGAGGAACGCAAAACTTTGGGAAGGCTTGTGAGGCGAGGGAGGATGTGGGGAGAAAACAAACGCCATAGAAATTCTCCTCGTGACAGAATGTCTGGACCACGAGCTGGTCATTAGGAACAATCTGATCCACCAGAGGCACAAACAGGAGAACCTCATGGCCAGACACCACCCCCCTCCCAAAGACCAGCAGCCAGACTCTATCATCATCCAGGAAAGATATCCACAACACTACATCCGGAGCCAACAACTGCTGGACTGACCACCGACAAATCCACCCGGCCACATCCATCACCCTGGCCCCAAACCAGCAGAAAAAACTCAATGTCACTGGACTCAAAGACCAGAGAAGAAAGATATTCTGTCTGTCTCAGAGACAGGATCATCTTCTGCTTTGTAACAGCTGTGTACAATGAATAACGCTGCATTGTGCTGGGTCTAGGGTATTATTGATCCTGTGTATAAAATAGGGGCCTAGGTTTAAAGAAGATGTACAAGGCAGAGGTGGGTGCCTGGAACTCGTTGTCGGGGGAAGTAGTGGAAGTGGATACGGTAGTGACTTATAAGGGTATCTTGACAAATGTCTGGAGCTCTGCACGACAACATTCCGATGAGACAGGGAGGTTTTGGTAGGTTACGGGAACCGTGGTGCACAAAGGTTGTGATGAACCTAGTCAAAAAGAAAAGAAAGGCGTACAGAAGATTCCGAGAGCTAGGCGATGTTAAGGAGTATACGGGTTGTAGGAAGGAGCTTAAAAAGGAAATTAGGAGAGCCAGAAGGGGTCATGAGAAGGCCTTGGCGGGTAAGATTAAGGAGAATCCCAAGGCCTTCTACAAATATGCGAAGAGTAAAAGGATGAGATGTGAAGGGATAGGACCTATAAAAGGTGAAGGGGGAAAAGTCTTTGTGGAACCGGAAGAAATGGCAGAGGTGCTTAATGAGTACTTTGCCTCGGTATTCACGGTGGAAAGTGATCTGGGAGGTTGTACTACAGGTTTGCAGCAGACTGAAAAGCTTGAGTATGTGGACGTTAAGAAAGAGGACGTGTTGGAACTTTTGAATAGCATCAAGATAGATAAGTCGCCGGGACCGGATGGGATGTAGTCCAGGTTACTGTGGGAGGTGAGAGAAGAGATTGCAGAGCCCCTGGCAATGATCTTTGCGTCATCGATGGAGACGGGAGAGGTTCCGGAGGATTGTGGATGTGGTTCTTATATTCAAAAAAGGAAATAGAGATAGCCCAGGAAATTATCGACCAGTGAGTCTAACCTCAGTGCTTGGTAAGTTGATGGAGAAGATCCTGAGGGACAGGATTTATGAACATTTAGAGAAGTTTGGTACGCTCAATAGTAATCAGCACGGCTTTGTCAAGGGCAGGTCGTGCCTTACGAGCCTGGTTGAGTTCTTTGAAAATGTGACTAAACACATTGACGAAGGAAGAGCAGTGGATGTGGTTTACATGGACTTCAGCAAGGTATATGATAAGGTCCCCCCATGCAAGACTTCTTAAGAAAGTGAAAGGGCATGGGATCCAAGGGGCTTTGGCCTTGTGGATCCAGAACTGGCTTGCCTGCAGAAGGCAGAGAGTGGTTGTGGATGGGTCTTTTTCTGCATGGAGGTCGGTCACCAGTGGAGTGCCCCAGGGATCTGTTCTGGGACCCTTGCTGTTTGTCATTTTCATAAATGACCTGGATGAGGAAGTGGAAGGTTGAGTTGGTAAGTTGCTGACGACACGAAAATTGGTGGTGTTGTGGATAGTCTGGAGGGATGTCAGAAGTTGCAGTGTGACATAGATGGGATGCAAGACTGGACGGAGAAGTGGCAGATGGACTTCAACGCGGATAAATGTGTAGTGATCCATTTTGGCAGGTCAGATGAGATGGAGTACAATAGCAAGACTCTTAGCAGAGTAGAGGATCAGAAGGACCTTGGGGTCCGGGTCCATAGGACTCTTAAATCGGCCTCGCAGGTAGAGGATGTGGTCAAGAAGGCGTATGGTGTACTGGCCTTCATTAATCGAGGGATTGAGTTTAGGAGTCGGGAGATAATGCTGCAGCTGTATAAGACCCTGGTCAGACCCCACTTGGAGGACTGTGCTCAGTTCTGGTCGCCTCACTACAGGAAGGATGTGGAAGCTATTGAAAGGGTGCAGAGGAGATTTACAAGGATGTTGCCTGGATTGGGAGGCATGCCTTATGAAGATAGGTTGAGGGAGCTCGGTTTCTTCTCCCTGGAGAGACAAAGATTGAGAGGTGACCTGATAGAGGTTTATAAGATGTTGGGAGGTATAGATAGGGTGGATTGTCAGAGACTATTTCCCAGGGCTGAAATGGTTGCTATGAGAGGACCCAGGTATAAGGTGCTGGGGAGCAAGTACAGAGGAGATGTCAGGGGTAAGTTTTTCATTCAGAGAGTGGTGGGTGGGTGGAATCGGCTGCCGTCGGTGGTGTGGAGGTGAACTCGTTGGGGTCTTTTAAGAGACTTCTGGATGAGTACATGGGATTTAATGGGATTGAGAGATATAGATAGGCCTGGTAGATAGGCATATGATCAGCGTAACTTGTGGGCCGAAGGGCCTGTTTGTGCTGTAGTGTTCTATGTCCTGAATGCATGAATAGGATGGGAATAGAGAGATATGGTCCCCAGAAGGGTAGGGGGTTTTAGTTGAGTTGGGCAGTATGGGCAGTGCAGGCTTGGAGGGCCAAAGGGCCTGTTCCCCTGCTGTAATTTTCTTTGTTGTTTAACCTCGCCCGTTGTTGCAATTTCTTCGGTCCCGCTGCTGTGAGTGAAATTTGGTTGAACATCAATCTCTCTGTTCTCACCGGCAGCGAGATGGGAAAATTCCAGCCAATACAGTGATTTGTCACCGTGATCACAGAAGGGGGAGGGATGTTATTTGTTGAAGTGGTTGTCAGTTATATTAACATATTTTGATGGTGATGTTATTAGGGTGTTGTAGAGGCTGCAGTTTGGGTTTTGTACAGACAGCAGCTCCACAATAACCTGTGTTCCTGTCAGTTTGATTGTGTGTGTGCAAAACACATCTCCTTATTTGTGAAAACCCACACCAACTCACAATACAAAAAATATTTACCAAGTTTCATCCCAGTCAGTTATTTCCTCAGTCAGGGGTATATACCCAGTTCGGAGGAAGGGGGGTGCAGGAAGGAAAGAGTTCCCCGTTCGGGGGTGGGGGAGGGGTGGTATATTCCCAGTCGGGGGATATATTCCCAGTTGATTCCTAGTTTGCTCCGAGTGGGTCAGTGATTATTGCCCCCCCCCCCCCCCTTTTCCTGCTGCTGCTGTTTATAGTAAAGAGTAAAAAGTCTGACAACACCAGGTTTTAGTCCAACCTATTTATTTGATAATATTCTCACAAGCTTTCGAGGGGTTACCCTCTTCGTCAGGTGAATGGAGAGTTCTGGCCTCAGACAGAGCATATAAAGCACAGACAGTTTAGAGATTACTGATTAAAATGCGAATCCTTACACCTAACCTCGACTCATAGATCGGCAGTTTCGATGCGCCACAGCGAAAAACCGCACCGATCTCCTCAGAAGACAAACACGGGACACAGTGGACAGAGTTCCCTTCGTCGTCCAGTACTTCCCCGGAGCGGAGAAGCTACGACATCTTCTCCGGAGTCTTCAACATATCATTGATGAAGACGAACATCTCGCCAGGGCCATCCCCACACCCCCACTTCTTGCTTTCAGACAACCACACAACCTCAAACAGACCATTGTTCGCAGCAAACTACCCAGCCTTCAGGAGAACAGTGACCACAATACCACACAACCCTGTCACAGCAACCTCTGCAAGACATGCCGGATCATCGACATGGATACCATCATCACACGTGAGAATACCATCCACCAGGTACATGGTAAATACTCTTGCAACTCGGCCAACATTGTCTACCTGATACGTTGCAAGAAAGGATGTCCCGAAGCATGGTACATTGGGGAGACCATGCAGACGCTACGACAACGGATGAATGAACATCGCTCGACAGTCACCAGGCAAGACTGTTCCCTTCCTGTTGGCGAACACTTCAGTGGTCACGGGCATTCAGCCTCTGACCTTCGGGTAAGCATTCTCCAAGGCGGCCTTCACGACACACGACAGCGCAGAGTCGCTGAGCAGAGACTGATAGCCAAGTTCCGCACACATGAGGACGGTCTCAACAGGGATCTTGGGTTCATGTCGCACTATCTGTAACCCCCGTGACTTGCCTGGGTTTGCAAAACCTCACTTACTGTACTGTCTGGAGACAATACACATCTCTTTAAACTGTGATCAGTGCTCCTACCACTCACATTGTCAGCCACTTCAGGTCTTGAACAGCAGGTTAGGTGTAAGGATTCGCATTTTAATCAGTAATCTCTAAACTGTCTGTGCTTTATATGCTCTGTCTGAGGCCAGAACTCTCCATTCACCTGACGAAGAGGGTAACCCCTCGAAAGCTTGTGAGAATATTATCAAATAAATAGGTTGGACTAAAACCTGGTGTTGTCAGACTTTTTACTGTGTTTACGCCAGTCCAACGCCGGCATACCCACATCATGTATAGTAAAGAGTGACAGTGCAGACTGACTGATTTTGAATTTTAATGATCTTTCTATGTAAGAGATTACAGAGATTCATTTACAATCTTCATAGTGAGAACCAGCTTGCTGGGAGATTGGGAATGCTATAATAATATTGTTCACTTAATATACACCTAGGAGTGGAGTTCATGCGTGTTTGAAACAAGGTAAATTGCTGGCAACACATGTATGTATTGCACAGCATGATCCCAGGACCCTGACAAACACATGAAAAAGCAGCATGACATGATAATCAGTGACAGTGGGAGCGAGCATAGGGCCCATAATGCAATTTCCCAGATTGGGAGAGAGGGAATGAGGCAGGGACTGAGAGACTGATAGAGGGGGTGAGGCACTGGGGGAGGGAGAAATGGATAGTAGAGATTCAGATGGGAGAAAGAGTGACTGCTGAGGGATTTGGTGACGGGGAGATGGAGGGCTGATATCTCAGTGCTACACTGTGCTATCTGAGGTATTGCTTCACTATTGCTACAAAGTGCCTTGCTCCCAATACTGGTTGACTTCAGGAGGCATCACACTGCATGTTGGATTCTGATCCATTGTTGGTGTTTCCTTCAGACAACCAGGGCTCCGTAGATTTGGTTGGGATCTGCATCCTTCAGATCAATGTTACTAGCAACAGAGAGTGGATGTTCAATACTGTCTTCATTCAGAGATGTACCTGTGACAGTTAGAGGAGATTGTTAGAAACCAACAGCAAGTATCTCAGTCCTGTTTACATCCTTAGCACATCAACAACCTGTGTCAAACTTGGATACATTGATGTCAGCTCCTTGTGGAAAATCAACTAATCACTAAGCATCTATCCATTATCCCTGCTCACCTAATGCTTAATCAATCTCTTAACCAGATCCATATTTTGCTTTTAATTAAATGAGCTTTAATTTTTAGCTAACAGTCTATTTGGAACCTTCTAGAAAAGTACAAATGAACAACATGAAAATATATTCACCTGTCCACTATAGTAACTTGCTCAGAAAATAAAATGTTTTATTAAACGTTACCCAACTTGTACAAGTTTATATTGACTCTCTGACCGATGACATTTTTCCAGTTATTAACTTTGAGATGAACAGCTTGCTCATTCTCTCTGCTCTTAAATAGCAGAGGAATATTTGCAATTTGCCAATCCCAAAGGGACAGTTCTGAAAATAAGAAAAGCTTTGGCCACAAATCCCTCATCGATTTCCTTCAAAACCAGAATTGGAAACCACCAGGTTTACAGGCATGTTTTTTCTGTATACAGAAGGAGGCCATTCAGCCCATCGAGTCTATACCAACTCTAATACAGAGCATCTTACCCAGACCCATCCCCTCCCCTCCAACTCCAGCAACCTCACACACTTACCCCACTAATTCCCCTAATCTACATACCCTTGGACACAAAGCAGCAATTTAGCATGGCTAATCCATCAAATGTGCACATCTTTGGACTGGGGGAGGGAACCAGAGCATCCACAGGAAACCCACGCAGACACAGGGAGAATGTGCAAACTCCACACAGTGACCCAAGACAGGAATCAAACCCAGGTCCCTAACACTGTGAGACAGCAGTGCTAATGACTGTGCCACCCCAGGGCCCTGGCACTGCAAGGCGACAGACCTAATCACTGTGTCACCATGCTGCCCCGGGTCCCTGGCGCTGTGAGACAGCAGTGTGAATCACTGTGTCACCGTGCTGCCCCGGGTCCCTGACGCTGTGAGACAGCAGTGCAAATCACTGTGTCACCGTGCTGCCCCAGGTCCCTGGCACTGTGAGACAGCAGAGTGAATCACTGTGTCACCGTGCTGCCCCGGGTCCCTGACGCTGTGAGACAGCAGTGCTAATCACTGTGTCACCGTGCTGCCCCGGGTCCCTGGCGCTGTGAGACAGCAGTGTGAATCACTGTGTCACCGTGCTGCCCCAGGTCCCTGGCACTGTGAGACAGCAGAGTGAATCACTGTGTCACCGTGCTGCCCCAGGTCCCTGGCACTGTGAGACAGCAGAGTGAATCACTGTGTCACCGTGCTGCCCCGGGTCCCTGGCACTGTGAGACAGCACTATGAATCACTGTGTCACCGTGCTGCCCCGGGTCCCTGGCACTGTGAGACAGCAGTGCTAATCACTGTGTCACCGTGCTGCCCCGGGTCCCTGGCGCTGTGAGACAGCAGTGCGAATCACTGTGTCACCGTGCTGCCCCGGGTCCCTGGCGCTGTGAGACAGCAGTGCTAATCACTGTGTCACCGTGCTGCCCCGGGTCCCTGGCGCTGTGAGACAGCAGTGTGAATCACTGTGTCACCGTGTTGCCCCGGGTCCCTGGCGCTGTGAGACAGCAGTGCTAATCACTGTGTCACCGTGCTGCCCCGGGTCCCTGGCGCTGTGAGACAGCAGTGCGAATCACTGTGTCACCGTGCTGCCCCGGGTCCCTGGCACTGTGAGACAGCAGTGCGAATCACTGTGTCACCGTGCTGCCCCGGGTCCCTGGCACTGTGAGACAGCAGTGTGAATCACTGTGTCACCGTGCTGCCCCGGGTCCCTGGCACTGTGAGACAGCAGTGCGAATCACTGTGTCACCGTGCTGCCCCGGGTCCCTGGCACTGTGAGACAGCAGTGCGAATCACTGTGTCACCGTGCTGCCCCGGGTCCCTGGCACTGTGAGGCAGCAGTGCGAATCACTGTGTCACCGTGCTGCGCCGGGTCCCTGGCGCTGTGAGACAGCAGTGCGAATCACTGTGTCACCGTGCTGCCCCGGGTCCCTGGCGCTGTGAGACAGCAGTGCGAATCACTGTGTCACCGTGCTGCCCCGGGTCCCTGGCGCTGTGAGACAGCAGTGCGAATCACTGTGTCACCGTGCTGCCCCGGGTCCCTGACACTGTGAGACAGCAGTGTGAATCACTGTGTCACCGTGCTGCCCCGGGTCCCTGACACTGTGAGACAGCAGTGTGAATCACTGTGTCACCGTGCTGCCCCGGGTCCCTGGCACTGTGAGACAGCAGTGCTAATCACTGTGTCACCGTGCTGCCCCGAGTCCCTGGCGCTGTGAGACAGCAGTGTGAATCACTGTGTCACCGTGCTGCCCCGGGTCCCTGACACTGTGAGACAGCAGTGTGAATCACTGTACTGCAGTCTTCTTATTTACATTCAGTTTACTGAGTTCCAGATACTCAATGATGATTGGTTTATCCCTATTGTGAAGATTGACTGAGGTCAATAAATTAGTCAATTCCTTACTTTCATTCCAAAGAACCAATATTTGAATATTCTTATTCTCCCAACTCAATTATAAAAACATTAGTATCATCCACAGAATAATTTTAATACCATAACGACACCAAGCCTGATTTACACCCAGACAGATTTATGTTCTGCAATCATGCAGGCACAGGCACAGCAGGCACAGGTGCAGACGCAGCAGGCGCAGACACAGCAGGCACAGGTGCAGCAGAGGCAGATGGCACAGAGGCGGACAGCGGTACAGTGGTTAGCACTACTGCCTCACAGCATCAGGGACATAAGAAATAGGAGCAGGAGTACGCCATCTCGCCCTTCGAGCCTGCCCCGCCATTCAATAAGATCATGGCTGATCTGTCATGGCTCAGTTCCACTTTCCCGCCCTCTCCCCATAACCCTTAATCCCCTCTCTTATCAAAAACCCATCAACCCGCGTCTTAAAAACATTTAGCGAGGCAGCCTCCACCACTTCAACGGGCAGAGAATTCCAGAGATTCACCACCCTTTGAGTGAAGAAGTTCCTCCTCAACTCCGTTCTAAACTGCCCCCCCTTTATCTTGAGGCTGTGTCCCCTAGTCCTACTGTCCTTTTTGAGCAGGAAGAGTCTCTCCACCTCTATCCTATCCATCCCATTCAAGGTTCAATTCCCAGCTTGGGTCACTGTCTGTGTGGAATCTGCACATTCTCCCCATGTCTGCATGGGCTTCCTCCCACAATCTGAAAGATGTGTTGGTTAGGTGGATTGGCCATGCTAAATTCTCCTTCAGTGTATCTGAACAGGCACTGGAGTGTGGCGACTAGGGGATTATCACAGTAACTTAGATACATTGAAATATAGTAAGCAGAAGCAGGAGGAGACCATTTGGCCCTTTGAGCCTGCTTCACCATTCATTTTGATCATGACTGATCGTCGAATTCAATATCCTGATTCCCACTTCCCCCAATATCCCTTGATCCTTTTAGCCCCAAGAACTATATCTAATTTCTTCTTGAAATAAGATGTTTTGGCCTCAACCACTTTCTGTGGGAGTGAATTCCACACATTCACCACCCTCTGGGTGAAGAAATTTCTCCTCACCTCAGTTCTAAAAGGTTTACCCCTTATCCTCAAACTCTGACCCCTAGTTCTGGACTCCCCCCACCATTGGGAACATTCTTTCTGAATCTACCCTGTCTAACCTGTTAGAATTTTATAAGTTTTTGAGATCCCCTCTCACTCTTCCAAACATCGGTGAATATAATCCTAACCGACTCAGTCTCTCCTCATATGACAGACCTGCCATCCCAGGAATCAGCCTGGTAAACTCTCGCTGCACTCCCTCTATAGCAAGGACATCCTTCCTCAGATAAGGAGACCAAAACTGCACACAATACTCCAGGTGTGGCCTCACCATCGCCCTGTACAATTGCAGCAAAACATCCCTATCCCTATAATCAAATCCTTTCACTGTGGAGGCCAATGTATCATTTGCTTCTTTACTGCCTGCTGTACCTGCAAATTTACTCTCAGTGACTGATACACAAGGACTCCAAGGTCCCCCAAAAATCCACCTCTCTCAATTTACACCTATTCAAATAATAATCTGTCTTCCTATTATTGCTACCAAAGTGGATAACCTCACATTTATCCACATTTTACTGCATCTGCCATGCAGATATCCACACACTCAGCCTGTCCAAATCACACTGAAGCATCTCTGTATCCTCCTCACAGCTCACCCTCCCACCCAACTTTGTATCATCTGTAAATTTGGAGATAATACATTCAGTTCCCTCTCCCAAATCATTAATATATAATGTGAATAATTGGGTCCCAGCACAAGTCCCTGTGAAACTCCACTAGTCACTGACTGCCAATCAGAAAAAGACCCATTTATGCCAACTCTTTGCTTCCTATCTGCTAACCAGCTTTCTATTCATCTCAAGACATTACCTGCAATCCCATGTGCTTTAACTTTACATCGTAGTCTGTTATGTGAGACCTTGTCAAAAGCCTTCTGAATAAACCACATCCACTGGCTCTCCTTGGTGAGCTCCACTAGTTACATCCTCAAAAAATTCCAATAGATTCATCAAGTATGATTTCGCTTTTGTAAATCCATGCTGACTTTGTCTGATTATACCACTGCCTTCCAAATGCTGAGTTATGAAATCCTTGACAATGGACTCTTGCAACTTCCCCAGTACCGACGTTAGGCTCACTGGTCTGTAGTTCCCTCCTTTCTCGCTACCTCCCTTTTTGAATAATTTACATTCGCTACTCTCCAATCTGTAGGAACTATTCCAGAACCCAAAGAATTTTGGAAAATAACCACCAATGGATCTACTATTTCCAGGGTCACTTCCTTCAGTTCTCTGGGATGAAGATTATCAGGACCTGGAGATTTATCCACCTTCAATCCTATCAATTTCCCCAAAACCATTTCTCTCCTAATGCTGATTTCCCTCAGCTCCTCACTAAAACATCTTTCTCTCAGCACTCCTGGTACATTATTCATGTCTTTGTGAAGACTGAAGCAAAGGACAGATTTAATTCTTCAGCCGTTTCTTTATTCCCTGTTATAAATTCTCTGTTCTGACTGTAAGAACAAAGAACAATACAGCACAGGAAACAGGCCCTTCAGCCCTCCAAGCCTGCGTCGCTCATGCTTCCAACTATTCGTTTGTAACCCTCCATTCCCAGTCTGTTCATGTGGCTATCTAGATAAGTCTTACATGATCCCAGCATGTCCGCCTCTACCACCTTGCTTGGCAGTGCATTCCAGGCTCCCACCACCCTCTGTGTAAAATACATCCCTCTGACATCTGTGTTGAACATTACCCCCCTCACCTCAAACCTGCGATCCCTTGTGTTCATCCGACCTGAGAAAAAGTTTCCCACTGTTCACCCTATCTATGCCCCTCATAATTTTATACACCTCTATTAGGTCACCCCTCATCTTCCGTCTTTCCAGGGGGAACAACCCCAGTTTACTCAGTCTCTCCTCATAGCTAAGACCCTCCATACCAGGCAACATCCTGATAAAGCTTCTCCGCACTCTCTCCAAAACCTCCATGTCCTTCTGGTAGTGAGGTGACCAGAACTGGATGCAGTATTCCAAATGTAGCCTAACCAACGTTCTATACAGCTGCAACATCATATGCCAACTTTTATACTCTATGCTCCGTCCAATAAAGCAAGCATGCCATATGCCTTCTTCACCACCTTCTCCACCTGTGCTGCCACCTTTAAGGATCTGTGGACCTGCACACCCAGGACCCTCTGTGTGTCTATACTCCTGATGGTTCTGCCATTTATTGTATAGCTCCTCCCTATATTAGTTCTACCAAAATGCATCACTTCGCATTTATCTGGATTAAATTCCATCTGCCATTTCTCTGCCCAATTTTCCAGTCTATCTATATCCTGCTGTATCTCTGACAATGTTCATCACTATCCGCAAGTCCAGCCATCTTTGTGTCATCCGCAAACTTACTGATCACACCAGTTACACCTTCTTCCAAATCATTTATATATATCACAAACAGCAGAGGTCCCAGTACAGAGCCCTGCGGAACACCACTGGTCACAGACCTCCAACCGGAAAAAGACCCCTCCACTGGTACCCTCTGTCTTCTATGGCCAATACAGTAAAAAGTCTGACAACACCAGGTTTTAGTCCAACCTATTAGTTTGATAATATTCTCACAAGCTTTCGAGGGGTTACCCTCTTCGTCAGGTGAATGGAGAGTTCTGGCCTCAGACAGAGCATATAAAGCACAGACAGTTTAGAGATTACTGATTAAAATGCGAATCCTTACACCTAACCTGCTGTTGGACTACTACTAAAACCTGGTGTTGTCAGACTTTTTACTGTGTTTACGCCAGTCCAACGCCGGCATACCCACATCATGACTTCTATGGCCAAGCCAGTTCTCCAACCATCTCGCTAGCTCTCCTTTTATCCTGTGAGATTTAACCTTGTGCACCAACCTGCCATGAGGGACTTTGTCAAACACTTTACTAAAATCCATATAGACGACATCCACGGCCCTTCCCTCATCAATTGTTTTTGTCACCTCCTGAAAAAACTCAAATTTGTGAGGCGTGACCTCCCTCTTACAAAACCATACTGTCTATCGCTAATGAGATTATTCCATTCTAAATGTGCATACATCTTATCTCTAAGAATCCTCTCCAAGGGGTAAGGGGCCGACATTCGATTTTGTCAATCTTTTTCTGTTTACATATCGATAGAAACTTTTACAGTGAGTTTTCATGTTCTCCACTAGCTTACTTTCATTCTCTATTTTTCCCTTCTTAATCAATCCCTTCATCTTCTTTTGCTGAATTTTAAACTGCTCCCAATCCTCAGGCCTATTGCTTTTTCTTGCCATTTTGTATGTTTCTTCCTTGAATCTGATACTATCTCTATTTTCCCATGTAATCCATGGTTTGGCCACAGTTCCCTTTCCACTCTTGCGCCAAACAGGAATAAACAACTTCTGAAGTTCACCTTTTCGTTCTTTAAATGCCTGCCATTGCCTGTCCACTGTCTTTCAGTTCAGTAATGTTTCCCAGTCCCATAATGGTCAATTCATGCCTCATATCATCATAGTTACCTTTACTGTGATTCAGGACGCTGGTCTCAGAATCAACTATATCATTATCCACCTTGACAAAGAATTCTACCATATTATGGTCACTTGTCCCCAAGGGTTCTCTCACAACATTGAATACAGGAGTTGGGACGTCTTGTTGAAGTTGTACAAGACATTGGTAAGGCCACACTTGGAATACTGTGTGCAGTTTTGGTCACCCTATTATAGAAAAGATATTATTAAACTAGAATGAGTACAGAAAAGACTTACTAGGATGCTACCGGGACTTGATGGATTGAGTTATAGGGAGAGGCTGGATAGACTGGGACTTTTTTCTCTGGCACGTAGGAGGCTAAGGGGTGATCTTATAGAGGTCTATAAAATAATAGGGGCACAGATCAGCTAGATAGTCAATATTTTTTTCCCAAGAGTAGGGGAGTCTAAAACTACAGGACACAGGTTTAAGGTGAGAGGGGAGAGATACAGAAGTGTCCAGAGGGGCAAATTTTTCACACAGAGGGTGGTGAGTATCTGGAACAAGCTGCCAGGGGTAGTAGTAAAGGTGGGTACATTTTTGTCTTTTAAAAAGCATTTAGGTAAGTTACATGGGTACAATGGGTATAGAGGGATATGGGCCAAATGTGGACAATTGGGATTAGCTTCGGGGTTTTAAAAAAGAGAGAGCAGCATGGACAAGTTGGGTCGCAGGGCCTGTTTCCATGCTGTAAACCTCTATGACTCTTGACTAGATTGCCAACTAATCCTTTCTCGTTGCACAACACCCAGTCCAAGACAGCCTGTTCCCTTGTTGGTTCCTCAATGTATTGCTCCAGAAAACCATCCCGTATGCAATCCAGAAATTCCTCTTCTATTGTACTGTGACAAATTTGATTCTCCCAATTTATATCTAGATTAAAGTCACCCATAATCACAGCTGTTCCTTTAATACATGCAGCTCTGATTTCCTGTCTAACGCTTTTCCTAACATTACCACTGCAGTTTGGTGGTCTGTATACCACCCCACCAATGCTGTTTGCCCCTTGTTATGTCTGTGCTGCCTGTGTTTTCACAGACGCAGGCAGCCCCAGACGCAGATAGCCCCAGACGCAGGCAGCCCCAGACGCAGGCAGTGCATGCAGACACAGACGGAGACAGCACAGACAGTCCAACGACCACCCAGAGGATGACACAAGGCCTCAAAGTTAGGAAAGGACATACAAGCGTCAAAAATGAAATGACACAACACACTGGCAGCAAATGGAGGTCAAGTGACAGAGGTTATAAATAAATGTAGCAGTTTGATTGGTGGAGTGTTTGGACCTGATGAGTAATTGTGCAGGCAGACCCTTTGAACAGTCGATAGGTGCTGTGAAGATGAGTAATTGTCGATTGAGGAGTAGAATGTTAGAATTTGGTGTAAAAAGCCGAGAGGTGTCAGCATTGCATGGTTCTGTAAAAAAGGTGATATTTTTTCTGTGCTTAGAAAGTTAACAAAAATGCAGCTGCCTTTGGGGCCCCAGAAATATCTGAATCAAAGGCCAAGCAGCAGGGTTACCAAGGCAACAAACAGGCTTTTGAATTTTTTTGAATTCAACCAGTTTAAAATCAGGCACTTGGATACCAGCAACTTATTAGATTTGAATTTGATGGTTTTGGCAACCCCGGAACAATCCGACTGTCGGGGATGTTGAGATGTCATCACAGTATAAAAGAGGAGGGCAGTGGGAAAATAAGCAGACAGCGACTGCCATTTGCCAGGGAAACAGCCTGATCCATGTCTCAGAAAAAGCTCCATCCTGGACGAGTGAAGGTACCAAAGAAGACAGAAGTTCCAGACAGAGGAATCAACCGAGAAAGCCCAGAATATTTCAGAAGGTAAAACCTGGTTGTAATTTAGAGAGTGACTAAGTGGAAATTGTGTTTATCTAAACAGTTTTCCATTAGAATGGTGATTTATTTGAGATGTTAATTGTTGAGTTAACCCGTTCACTGCTAATTAGATAAATAAAATGTTACTTGTTGATTTTACGGAGAGAGTCTCAGGGAGACTTTTTGGTTTAACCACTAAATGTTGCTAAAGCGCCAATCGTCCCACTTCACACTCACTTTAACAGATTATAAGGCGAGGGACTCCTCTTTCAGTGTTAGTGTTAGCTCACAGAGAGGGAACACTTCTGCTTTACAATAAAAAGTGTGTATGTTACTGAGGTCAGTGTGTGTATTGCACCGTCCTGCACTATACCGTGCCGCATTGTGTTGTGAAGTTGGGAAGAGTAATTTTAGACTGGGAGGGAAAAAGTTAGAATTTGGTGTTTGTAAAATTGTACATTGGGGACTGGGGGACTGGGGGGGTGGGTGGTGCCGGGGAGCATTGCACAGTCCCAATAACAGTTAGTGCTTTTTCCGTACTCAGAAAATTTAAAATGCAAGTACACAGAGAGCCAAAACTGAAAAATCTGCTGGTTTTGACAACCTAGAACCAATCCTATCGTGGGAAATATTGATATGTCATCAGGGGTATAAAAGAAGGGGCAGTGGGACAAAAAGAGAAAACAACTGTCACCTGCCATAGCTAACAGCTAACAACTCACAGATCTGGAAGAGAGAGAGAATCACTGTCTCACAGCTTCATCAATGTCTTAGAGAAAGCACCATCTAGGTAGCAAAGGCACCAGAGGAGAAAGACATCCAGACAGAAGAATCAACAGAGAAAACCCAGGATATTCCAGGCACAAAACCCGGTTGTAATTTAGAGAGTGACTAAATTCTATTTTGTTAATGAGAGGGAATTGTATTATTTGAATGGCATTCCATTAGAATCTTGTTTTATTCGTGAATAGTTAGAAGGGATTTATTCAGTTTGTTAATAGTTTAGTTAATTTGTTCATTGTCAGTTAATAAATAAGTTATTATGTGTTGATTTTAGAGAGAGCGTCAGGGATTTATTTGTATTTAACCACCAGGAGGAGCAGGTCACACCACGTCACACACACTTTTTTACAGATTATAGAGTGAGGGACTCCTCTTTGGGGGTTTTGGTATTAGTTCTCAGAGGGGGGAATCACCTATGCTTTATAATAGATTGGAGGCTTGTCTGGGATTTGAACAGTCTGAGATCTTTAAATAAACTTGTAGTGAAAAGTGGAAAATCTGTTTAATTTTGGTGTCTTGTTGTCGGTTAAATCAAAAGTGGGGAAATGGCTCTTAGCATTGCTAAAGAGGTTCTGTGGATCCAAGATGCTTCCCAAATTTGCCAACAAAGATTAGAAAGACAGAGAAAGAAGACACTTGTAGAATTAGCAAATTAGCTGAAATTGGGTTTACCCAGGAATAATAAAAAAGCTGAAATTGTAATGGAGTTAGCCAAACATATAGTGTATCAGAGAAACAGTAAAGTGCAGTGGAGTTAGAAAAATTAAATTGCAAATGAGGTGACTGGAGTTAGAAAAGAGAGAGAGGGGGAGGGGGGAAGAGAGAGAGAGGGGGAGGGGGGAAGAGAGAGAGAGGGGGAGGGGGGAAGAGAGAGAGAGAGGGGGGAAGAGAGAGAAGAGGGGGGGAAGAGAGAGAGGGGGGGGAAGAGAGAGAGGGGGGGGGAAGAGAGAGAGGGGGGGGGAAGAGAGAGAGGGGGGGGGAAGAGAGAGAGGGGGGGGAAGAGAGAGAGGGGGGGGGAAGAGAGAGAGGGGGGGGGAAGAGAGAGAGGGGGGGGGAAGAGAGAGAGGGGGGGGGAAGAGAGAGAGGGGGGGGGAAGAGAGAGAGGGGGGGGGAAGAGAGAGAGGGGGGGGGAAGAGAGAGAGGGGGGGGGAAGAGAGAGAGGGGGGGGGAAGAGAGAGAGGGGGGGGGAAGAGAGAGAGGGGGGGGGAAGAGAGAGAGGGGGGGGGAAGAGAGAGAGGGGGGGGGAAGAGAGAGAGGGGGGGGGAAGAGAGAGAGGGGGGGGGAAGAGAGAGAGGGGGGGGGAAGAGAGAGAGAGGGGGGGGGAAGAGAGAGAGGGGGGGGGAAGAGAGAGAGGGGGGGGGAAGAGAGAGAGGGGGGGGGAAGAGAGAGAGGGGGGGGGAAGAGAGAGAGGGGGGGGGAAGAGAGAGAGGGGGGGGGAAGAGAGAGAGGGGGGGGGAAGAGAGAGAGGGGGGGGGAAGAGAGAGAGGGGGGGGGAAGAGAGAGAGGGGGGGGGGAAGAGAGAGAGGGGGGGGGAAGAGAGAGAGGGGGGGGGAGAGAGAGAGGGGGGGGAGAGAGAGAGAGGGGGGGAGAGAGAGGGGGGGGAAGAGAGAGAGAGAGGGGGGAAGAGAGAGAGGGGGGGGGGAAAGAGAGAGAGGGGGGGGGAAGAGAGAGAGGGGGGGAGAGAGAGAGGGGGGGGGGGAGAGAGAGGGGGGGGAAGAGAGAGAGAGAGGGGGGAAGAGAGAGGGGGGGGGGAAAGAGAGAGAGGGGGGGAAGAGAGAGGGGGGGGAAGAGAGAGAGGGGGGAAGAGAGAGAGGGGGGGAAACAGAGAGAGAGGGGGGGGAGAGAGAGAGGCGGGGGGAAGAGAGAGAGAGAGAGAGAGAGAGAGAGAGAGAGAGAGAGGGGAAGGGGGAAAAGGGAGAGAGAGGGGAAGGGGGAAAAGGGAGAGAGAGAGAGGAGGAGGGGGAAAAAAGAGAGGGAGAAAAAAGAGAGGAAAGCCCTAGCAGAAGATAAAGAAAAAGAATGTTTGAGTTGGAAAAGGTGAAGTTGGAATTTGAAGCAAAAGGACTTCAAATAACAGAAGTAAAAGTACAAGATAGAAGTGGCGATGAGCAAACTCATTGTAGCCAACCGCCTGGTGGGGATATATAAATATGTCCAAACGCTACCAAAGTTTGATGAAAAAGATGCAGGACCCATTTTCAATTCCTTTGAGAAACTGGCTACACAGATGAATGGGTCAGAGAAGGTGTGGCTAATATTAATTCAGACTAAGTTGGAAGGCAGGGTGACTGAGGTGTTTGCAGTGCTGTCAGAGGAGGTGTCAGGAAAATACGGAAGAGGTAAAAAGAGCTGTTTTGAATGCCAGAAGTATATAGACAGGATTCAGAAACGTAAGAAAGAGCTTGTATCAAGTTTAAAATAATTAAACAGAACAACTTCAATAGATGGGTGGGAGCATTAAAGATAGAAAAGACAAATGAGGCTCTTAGAAATAAGAAGTGTTAGGAATTTATGTTGAGGAACAGAAAATTAAAACAGCGTGAAGAGCTGTAGAGATGGTGAATGAAAACACACTGGTGCATAAATTGAAATCTAGCTTCCGACAGCAATTTCATTCCATAAGGGGGATCATTCAATGAAAAAAAAAGTAGGTCAGACAGGGAGCAGTTTACCACAGGTGAATAAAGAAACCCAAGAGGGTAGAAATGAGGGGAAAGACCTGAGGTGTTTTCACTGTAATAAGGTGGGACACACAAAGGTACAGTGCTTACTCAAGAAAGGCACTGGGGAAAGGATGTGGTAAAAGATGCTCAATGAGTACGATTAGTTAAAGTAATGAAGGAAATCCCAAGAGAAGTTGAGGAGCTGAAGGAAAGTGCACAGCCTAGGCATGGGTTAGATTGTAAGGTAGTGCCTGATCTTTTCAAAGACTTCACTTGTATGGGTAAGGTTTACTCAGGTAGAGCAGGGGGAGTAGGTAAAGAAGTTAAACTATTGAGAGGTACGGGAGCTAGTCTGTCTCTAATAGTAAGAGATGAAAATATATGCACTCCTTCTGAAATACTGCCCGAGAGACTGGCAATCTGTGGAACAAATGGAGAAAGCAGTTGTGTTCTCCTGTGTAAAATAAGGCTGGAAAGTCCAAACAAGACTGGGAAAGTGATAGTGGGAGTGGTGGAAAACAGTTTATCCTTGGAAACGATACAGCTATATTGGAGTACAGGTGGGAGTGATGCACATTGTCGTGGAAAAGCCAAAAGAAAATCAGGGAACCGAGGAGTTAAGAGAATTTTTCCAGACTGTGTGATGACATGTTCCCACAACCAGAAGTTAAAACAAGAAGGGAGAACAAGAGAGAACGTTGAAGGAGTTGAGGTTCAGGTAGCTGACACTCTGTTTGATGAGATGGTAAAGGAAAAACCTAATCAGGTGGAAGATTAGGCAGAGGTGTTTAGTTCTGAAAGATTAATTAAGTTACAACAGAAAGATGAGATGATAAAGGATTTATATCATAAAGCCTACAAGGCAAAGGAATCAGAATGTATTCTAGAATGCTATTACCTTAAGGATAAAATCTGAAGGTGGAAATGGAGACCTTGGCAGGTTAGTGCAGATGAGAAATGGGGGGGAAGTTTGTGTTGCAATAGCATACAGACAGGAAGTACTTCATAAAAATAGAAACACTACAGTGCAGAAAGAGGCCATTCAGCCCATCGAGTCTGCACCGACCACGATCCCACCCAGGCACCACCCCCATATCCCTACATCTTTACCCACTAATCCCTCTAACCTACGCATCTCAGGACACTAAGGGGCAATTTTAGCACGGCCAATCAACCTAACCCACACATCTTTGGACTGTGGGAGGAACCTGGAGCATCCGGAGGAAACCAGAGCATCCGGAGGAAACCCACAGACACGAGGAGAATGTGCAAATTCCACACAGACAGTGACCCAAGCCGGGAATCGAACCCAGGTCCCTGGAGCTGTGAAGCAGCAGTGCTAACTACTGTGCTACCATGCCACCCTTTTGCAGGTATTGCGGGTAGCACATGGATTACCTGTAGGAGGTCATCTAGGAGTGAAGAGACTCAG
This sequence comes from Carcharhinus amblyrhynchos, assembly GCF_965287045.1. Taxonomy (NCBI): domain Eukaryota; kingdom Metazoa; phylum Chordata; class Chondrichthyes; order Carcharhiniformes; family Carcharhinidae; genus Carcharhinus; species Carcharhinus amblyrhynchos. Next base: position 66,951 of record NW_027650308.1, on the reverse strand, counting down.
GCTAAAATTCAGAAGCATTTTTATTGGCCTGGATTACATAAAGATGTGGTTGAATTTTGCCATATCTGGTTGGAAAGCTACAGGCAGTAATAGAACCAAAGGCTTTGATGCCAATTTGAAGAACCTTTTACACGGATTAGAATTGATTGTGTAGGTCCCCTCCCTAAAACCAAAAGGGGGAACCAGTATTTGCTAATTGTAATGGACGTGTACACCAGGTTTCCAGAGGCAATTCCTTTACGAAATGTCAAGGCAAAAAGGGTTGTGGAGGAGTTGTTTGCTTTCATTATGGATTACCCAGGGAGATTCAGTCAGACCAAGGATCCAAATTTACTGCCAAATTATTTCAGGAGATCATGGATAATTTAGGCAGCAGACACTTTACGTCGAGTGTGCACCACCCTGAATCCCAGGGAGCATTGGAAAGGTGGTGTCAGACCCTAAAGACCATGTTGAGGGCTTATTACCAGAATCACCCAAATGACTGGGATGAAGGTGTCATCCCATTTATATTATTTGTTATTTGCAATGCTCCAAATAAATCGACTCAGTTTACTCCATTTGAATTGATATTCGGACACAAAGTACGAGGACCTTTAAAATTAATTAAGGGCAGTACAGTGGTTAGCACTATTGCCTCACAGCGCCAGGGACCCGGGTTCAATTCCCAGCGTCGGGGCACCGTATGTGTGGAGTTTGCACGTTCTCCCTGTGTCTGCATGGGTTCCCTCCAGATGCTCCAGTTTTCTCCCACAGTCCAAAGATGTGCAGGTTAGATTGATTGGCCATGCTAATGTCAGTTATTAGCAGGGTAAATATGAGGGGTTATGGAATAGGGCCTGGGTGGGATTGTGGTTGGCACAGACTCGATGGGCTGAATGGCCTCCTTCTGCACTGTAGTGTTTCTATGAAAAGCTGGTAGGTCTGAAGTCAGAGATCTCACAGTTGGATTATATATCTGAGGTGAGAGAAAGATTAAACAGAGTGGATGAATTAGCTAAACATTTGAAGGTGGCCCAGCACCTAATCAAACAAGAAGCACATAAGAAATCTAAAATTCATACATTTGCCCATGGGGATAAAGTATTGGTGCCATTACCAGTGGTAGGAGATCCCTTCAAAGCAAGATTTAGTGATTCCAATCAGATTGAGAAGATGTTAAGTCAGGGGAATTATCTGGTAAAGATGCCAAATAGCAAAATAATGTATAGGGTACGTCATGTGAACATGCTGAAATAGTACTCTGACAGAGTAAGGGAATCAGAGGAATAGGAATTAGTTACTGCTACTCAGAAAATGTGGAGTTTGGTATGTCTCAGAATAAGTTGAATAATCAAGAAGTCCTTAAGTAATGGAATAGGATAATGAGCTACCTGTCTCAGGAACAGAGAACTGAATTGAAAGATTTGTTACAGTGCTCTGAGGACCTATATAGAAATGGAATGGGGAGGATTAATGATATGGTACATGAGGTTGACATAGAGAATGCTGTTCCAATGAAACAACACCCGTATCGGCTTAATCCTCTCAGAGCAGCACAGGTGCAGAAGGAAGTGGAAGCAATGCTAAAGGAAAGCATCACAGAGTCGAGTTAAAGCGAATGGAGTTTGCTTATTCACGTTGTCCTCCAAACCTGATGGTGCTCAATAATTCTGAGTAGATTACAGGAAGGTCAACATTGTGCCTAACACTGACTCATACCCATTCCCAAGGCTGGAGGATTGAGTGGAAAAAGTCGGACAGGCCACTTACATCACAAGTTGGACTGACTTCGCGGTTACTGGCAAGTACCTTTATTGAAGAGAGCAAAAGAAGTTCTGCCTTTGTAACTCCAAATGGCTGTATCAATTTAAAATAATGGCCTTTGGGATGAGAAATGCACTGGCTACTTTTCAAAGGCTTATGAGCAGAGTTGTTGCAGGATTGGTTAACTGTACCATCTACAAAGATGACTGAGTGATCTTTTTTCAAAGTTTATTTATTTGTCACAAGTAAGGCTTACATTAACACTGCAATGAAGTTACTGTGAAATTCCCCTTCAGCCATTCATGGAAAGATCACAAGGAGCATTTGGCAGAGCTCACTGAGACACTGCAAAGGCGAAAGTGACATTCTTAGGGCACAACATTGGATACGGACAGATGACACTGAGAAACATGAAGACAAAAGCCATTGAGGAATTTCCATGATCATCAAAGAAGGAAGTGCTATGATTTTTGGGACTGAGTGGATTCTACAGGAAATTTGTACCAAACATCAGTAGCGCAGAGGCACTGTTGATGGATTTGATAAAAAAAAACATGAAATTTGGGTGGACGGAACAATGCCAGGAGATGTTTGAGAATTTGAATGTGGAGATGCTGGCGTTGGACTGGGGTAAACATATCCTGGACTTCTTACTGTGAGAATTTGAAAGCAGTGTTAACCACTGCACCTGTTTTAGCCACACCATCGCCAGCAGTGAGTTGGAGCTGTGTTGTTACAGGACAATGATTGTGGAATTGAAAAACCAATTGATTATTTTTCAAAAAACCCCCCAATATCCACCAGATAAAATATTCCACTATTGAAAAGGAGTTACTGAGTTTGCTAATGGCCTTGCAACGTATTAATGTTTACGTTGCAAACAACAGAGACAATTGTGTCTACCAATCACAATTCTTTGACATTTCTGGGAAGATTTAAGGTCAAGATAACCAGATTATTTCATTGGACTCTCATGGTACAAGCACCTAATTTACAGATTGTACAAGTTGCAGGTGGGGAGCATGTGTGAAAATCTTATTGTGGATGCTTTATCACGAGTTTAAAAGAAAAATGTTTATATAAGATAGAAATGGCCGTGTTCAATGTTATATATAAATAGAATTAGTATAAAGTACGAGAGTCAAGAGTAATGAACTATGGGTCGAGTAATATAATGAAGTTAAGGCATTTTAAAAAAAGCCTTCTTTTCATGATAATGGTTCATTTTTTTTCTGAAGGGGGAGCACTGAGGTTGGGCGGAGCAATTGTAGATTAGGAGGCAGGAAATTAGAATCTGGTGTTTATAAGAATGGTAAAATTCTAAAATGCTCGGGAAGTGGGGGGGCAGGGTGCATTGCACCGTCCCTTTAACAGGTGGTGCTTTTTCTGTGCTTAGAGATTTTTAAAAATGCAAGTACACAGAGAGCCCAAACTGAAAAATTTACATCAAAAGGCCAAGCAGCATTGTTACCAAGACAATAGGCTTTTGAATTTAGTCAATCAATTTGAATCAGATCCTTAGATACCAAAAACCTATTAAATTTAAATCCGATGGTTTTGACAACCTAGAACCAATACTATTGTGGGAAATATTGATATGTCATCATAGGTATAAAAAGAAGGGGGCAGTGGAACAAAGAGAGAGCAACTGCCATCTGGCAGAGATAACAACTCTCAGTTCTGAACTCTCTCTCAAGAGAAAATCGTCGGCTCTCATCTAGAAAGCAAAGGTACCAAAAGAGAAAGAAGTTCCAGACAGAAGAACCAACAGAGAAAGCCCAGAATGTTCCAGAAAACATAAAACCTGGTTGTAATTTAGAGAGTGACTAAATTCTATTTTGCTAATGAGTGGAAATTGTGTTTATTTGAACAGTATACCATTAGAATCTTGTTTTATTCAGAAATAGTTAATTAGAAAGGATTTATACGGTTTGTTAATAGTTTATTTAATTGGCTCACTGTTAGTTAGATAAATAAAATGTTAGGTGTTGATTTTAGAGAGTGTGTCAGGGATTTATTTTGTATTTAACCAGGAGAAATTGCTGAAAAGCAGGTCACACCACTCCACACACACTTTTTACAGATTATAGAGCGAGGGACTCCTCTTTGGGAGTTTTGGTGTTAGTTCTCAGAGGCGGGGGGGAATCACCTACACTTTGTGTTCAGTTCTGGTCACCTCACTATAAGAAGGATGTGGAAGCATTGGAGAGAGTGCAGAGGAGATTTACCAGGATGCTGCCTGGTTTGGAGGGTAGGTCTTACGAGGAAAGGTATCACGCACTCATCCTCAAAAACATGGCCCCTCTCCTTAGTGAGCACTGAAGAAAAGTATTCATTCAACGCCTCACCTATCTCTTCTGACTCCATGCACAAGTTCCCACTACTATCCTTGACTGGCCCTAACCTCACCCTGATCATTCTTTTATTTCTCACATAAGAGTAAAAAGCCTTAGGGTTTTCCTTGATCCGACTTTATAACACATGCAGCGTGCTGTATTGCATTATAGAAACACAGAATAGTACAGCACAGTACAGGCCCTTCAGCCCTCAATGTTGTGCCGAGCTATCCCACTCCCTATCATTCTGGAGTGCTCCATGTGCCTATCCAATAACCGCTTGAAAGTTCCTAAAGTGTCCGACTCCACTATCACAGCAGGCAGTGCATTCCACACCCCAACCACTCTCTGAGTAAAGAATCTACCTCAGACATCCCTCCTATATCTCCCACCATGAACCTTATAGTTATGCCCCCTAGTAACAGCTACATCCACCCAGGAAATAGTCTCTGAACGTCCACTCTATCCCCCTCATCATCTTATAAACCTCTACCAAGTCACCTCATCCTCCTCCGCTCCAAAGAGAAAAGCCCCAGCTCCCTCAACCTTTCCTCATAAGATCTACCCTCCAAACCAGGCAGCATCCTGGTAAATCTCCTCTGCACTCTCTCCAATGCTTCCACATCCTTCTTACAGTGAGGTGACCAGAACTGAACACAATATTCCAAATGTGGTCTCACCAAGGTCCGGTATAGTTGCAGCATAACCCCACGGCTCTTAATTTCAAACCCCCCGTTAATAAACGCTAACACACTATAGGCCTGTTTCATGGCTCTATCCACTTGAGTGGCAACCTTCAGAGATCTGTGGATATGAACCCCAAGATCTCCCTGTTCCTCCACATTCCTCAGAACCCTGCCGTTGACCCTGTAATCCAAACTCAAGTTTGTCCTACCAAAATGAATCACCTCACACTTATCAGGGTTAAACTCCATCTGTCACTTTTCAGCCCAGCTCTGCATCCTATCAATGTCTCTTTGAAGCCTGCAAGAGCCCTCCACCTCATCCACTACTCCACCAATCTTGGTGTCATCAGCAAATTTACTGACCCACCCTTCAGCCCCCTCTTCCAAGTCATTGATAAAAATCACAAATAGCAGAGGACCCAGCACTGATCCCTGTGGTACATCGCTGGTAACTGGCCTCCAGTCTGAAAACTTTCCTCCACCACCACCCTCTGTCTTCTATGATACAGCCAGTTACTTATCCAATTGGTCAAATTTCCTTCTATCCCACATCTCCTTACTTCATGAGCCTATCATGGGGAATCTTATCAAACACCTTACTAAAATCCATGTATACGACATCAACTGCTCTACCTTTGTCTACACACTTAGTTACCTCCTTAAAAAATTCAATCAAATTTAAGAGGCAGGACTTACCCCTCACGAAACCGTGCTGACTATCCCGGATTAAACTGCATCTTTCCGAACAATCATTAATCTCAGGATCTTTTCCATTAACCTACCGACACTGAAGTAAGACTGACTGGCCTATAATTACCAGGGTCATTCCTATTTCCTTTCTTGAAGGAAGAACATTCGCCACTCTCCAGTCCTCTGGCACAATCCCCGTGGACTGTGAGGACCTAAAGATCAAAGCTAAAGGCTCTGCAATCTCATCCCTTGCCTCCCAAAGTATCCTCGGATGTATCCCATCTGGCCCAGGGGACTTATCCACCCTCTGGTTTTTCAAAATTGCTAATACATCTTCCCTCAGAACATCTACCTCCTCCATCCTATCAGCCTGTATCACACACTCATCCTCAAAAACATGGCCCCTCTCCTTAGTGAACACTGAAGAAAAGTATTCATTCAATGCCTCACCTATCTCTTCTGACTCCATGCACAAGTTCCCACTACTATCCTTGACTGGCCCTAACCTCACCCTGGTCAGTCTTTTATTTCTCACATAAGAGTAAAAAGCCTTGGGGTTTTCTTTTATCCGACCCACCAAGGACTTCTCATGCTCCCTCCTAGCTCTCCTAAGCCCTTTTTTTAACTCATTGCACCGTCCTGCGTTGCACCGTCCTGTGCTGCAGGCAGTGACCTTTGTCCACTTGGACCCAGGCAGAATGTAAAGATGATAGTGCACCCCATGGTGGTTTTGCATTTGAAATAACGGAGTTTGATCCAGTGGATTCAGGCTTTGAAAAAACATTTTCTTTCGCAAATCAGAAAATGGAGCGGATATTATAATTGAACCTTACTCCAGGAGGAGGAAGATATGTTTCAGAGACAGACAGGGGCGGGGAGGGTCAGCAAAGGTTTAGATTGTGTTCCGATTGGTGAAATGAGACTCTGAGGTGGGAAAATGCTCTCTGACTGGCTGTTCAATGTAGATGGTCAGTCATCACTCACCAGGCAAAGCATCCTCTGGACAGGGGTCATTGTCCAATCGCATCTGGCCGCTCTGCTGATTATTATTGTCACACACAAGCGTTGTGACAGCTGGAAATCGCCATCCTGCTGCAGGGGCAAAAATCCAACAAGGTGGGCAGGCAGTGAAGAAATCTCAAAATGACCAACCCATCAGACTGACGCAAATCCCAAACTGGGCAGTGAGGAATGGTGAGAAAGGGACGCTGCACTCAGCTTTCAGAGTGACTGTCCCAGAGAGCACACAGTTTATCACCCCTCACCCCCAAACCCTGACCCTGGCACTGCTAATCTGTCCTTAGTCACAAGGACAGGCTGGACCTGATTCATTGGCAGTACCTCACACAGAGTCACTGACTGCCGTGACAGCCACTCAGGAAACACCAGGAAGATTCCCCCCGCAGCGAACCCCCCCCATTCTCAACACCTTTTCCTTGGGCAAGTCCACCCCACCCCCACACCACTCCACACATCTCCTGGCAGTGAATCTCTGCTGACAGAATCATCCACATCAACTCTCCCAACACCACCTGCACGTTGGGAACAAGGCCAGAAAATATTACCCCTCAGTGTCCCCAACTCCCCCAATAAACACCCCCTCCCCCCACCCACCCACCCACTGGGAGGATGTAAGGCAGGAGTGGGCATCAACTGTGTCTCTGTCTCTTTGACCCATTCATTAGCACAAAGGGGGGAGGGGGCTGGACAGACCCTCAGGGTGAGGGAGGGAGGGGTAAGGAATGGGGGGGGTGGGGAGAGGAGGCAAGGAGTAGGGAAGAGGGGATGGGGAGGGGAACTTGGTTAAGGGCAGAGGGGAGGGGGAGTGGCATACAAGAGGGATGAGGGGGACAGGCGAGAGGGGGAGGGAAGGGAAGGGAGTGGGGGGGGGAGAGGGCAGCAGGAGAAGTTGGGGGGGGAAGGGAGTGGGGGGAGGGGAGAGGGCAGCAGGAGAAGTGGGGGGGGGGAAGGGAGTGGGGGGTGGGGAGAGGGCAGCAGGAGAAGTGGGGGGGGGGGGGGAGGGAGTGGGGGGTGGGGAGAGGGCAGCAGGAGAAGTGGGGGGGGGGGGGGAGGGGAGAGGGCAGCAGGAGAAGAGGGGTGGGAACAGATTGACTGAATTGTTCTGGGGTAATCCCCAGCCAATAAGGGCTGCTAACAGGTGACTGGTCAATGATGCCAGGAATCCCAGGTTTAAAGGGATAGTTCATTGGCTCCTGGTTCCAGGTCAGAACATCCCATAACTGCAAGAATCTCACCAATCCCAGAGCAGACGGTCACCAGTCTCACCAATCCCAGACCAGACACAGTCTGTGAACCGGATACATTCCCTTCGATTTGGATTAATTTACAGTTTGCGCGATTGGTGCCTTTTCAACAGCATTGTGCTGCTATGGGGCGGGGATGCAGGTGGCGGGTGGGGTGGGGGGGCAGGGAGGGGGACAGTTACCGTCATTCTGCGAATCCACCTCAGTCGATGCTGACACTTCCTCACTAACCGAGTTACCCTAGAAAACAGAGAGCACAGTAACAGCACTGAACATTCCAGCTCTCCATGTAGCAAAGCCCCAAAATACACACTCTAAAAAAATACACAAATCCCCCCCAAAATACACAACCTATCCAAAATAACAAACCCAAAAATACACAAATCCCAAACACCTTGGCCTTACATCACTGTCAATATTTGAAATACATCCTAAAATATAATTCACAAATGTCCAAAATCCCCACCCTGCCCAGGCCCTCCCCATTCTGACTTTTAACTTTGATGATATTAGGCAGGAATTTTCAGAAGTTGATTGGGGGGAGACTGTTCGCAGGTAAAGATCGGTCTGGCAAGTGGAAAGCGAGCCAGAGTTCAGGGGCAGCATGTTCCTGTTAATGTGAAGGGTAAGACTGGCAGGAGGAGGGAACACTGGATGAAGCGAGATATTGGGGCTCTGGCTAATAAAAGGAAGAATTTGTCAGGTATAGGCAGCTGTATCTGACTCTCTGTAGGGAGGGGCAGAGGAGTACACTTCAAAGGGAAATCAGGAGGGCAAAAAGGGAGCACGAGATAGCTTTGACAGATAAAGTGAAGGAAAAGCCAAAGAGATTGTACAAGTATGCTAAGGGCAAAAGAGTAACTAAGGAGAGAATAGGGCCTCCATAGGGGCTTTGTGAATTTTGGGGCTTTGCTATGTGGAGATCAACAAGGATTCCTATATATAGAGCCACAAGAGATGGGTTAGATCCTAAATGAATATTTCTCATCAGTATTTACCATGGAGAAAGACCTGGAAGCTCAGGAACTCAGGGAAATAAATAGCGATATCTTGAAAAGCGTCCACATTACAGAAGAGGTGGTGCTGGAAGTCTTAAAATGCATCAAGGTGAATAAATCCCAGGAACCTGATGAAATGTCTTCCAGGATGTCTAGGGAGGAAATTGTGGGGCCCTAGCAAAGATATTTGAATCATCAACAGCCACGGGTGAGGTGCCTGAGACTGGAGGGTAGCAAATTTTTTTTTGTCTTTCAGCACAGTACAGGCCCTTCGGCCCTCGATGTTGTGCTGAGCTATGTCCAAACCCAAGATCAAGCTATCCCACTCCCTATCATTCTGGTGTGTTCCATGTGCCTATCCAATAACCGCCTGAAAGTACTTAAAGTGTCCGATAATCCTTTCTAATTATTAACTATTCCAAATGTGACCTCACCAAGGTCCGGTATAGTTGCAGCATAACCCCATGGCTCTTAAACTCAAACCCCCCGTTAATAAAAGCTAAAGTGTTGTACCTTTACTTAAGAACGGTGGCAGGGGAAAGCCTGGGAACTACAGACCAGTGAGCCTGATGTCAGTGCTGGGAAAGTTGTTGGAGAGGATTCTGAGAGACAGGATCTACATGTATTTGGAAAGACAAGGACTGATTAGGGACAGTCAGCATGGCTTTGTGCTTAGGAAATCACGTCTCACAAATATGATAGCTTTTTGAAGGGGTAACCAAGAAGGTAGATGAGGGCAGTGCAGTTGATGTTGTCTACATGGACTTTAGCAAGGCCTTTGACAAGGTACCGCATGGTAGGTTGTTGCATAAGTTTAAATCTCACGGGATCCAGGGTGAGGGATCTAAATGGATACAAAATTGGCTTCCTGACAGAAGCCAGAGGATGGTTGTAGAGAGTTGTTTTTCAAACTGGAGGCCTGTGACCAGCAGTGTGCCTCAGGGATCAGTGCTGGGTCCACTGTTATTTGTCATTTATATTAATGATTTGGATGAGAATATAGGAGGCGTGGTTAGTAAGTTTGCAGATGACACCAAGATTGGTGGCACTGGGGACAGTGAAGGTGGTCATCTCAGATTGCAACGGGATCCTGATCAATTGGGCCAGTGGGCTGATGAATGGCAGATGGAGTTTAATTTAGACAAATGCGAGGTGATGCATTTTGGTAGATTGAACCAGGGCAGGACTTACTCAGTTAATGGTAGGGTTTTGGGGAATGTTGTCCAGAGAGACCTATGGGTTCAGGTACATGGTTCATTGAAAGTGGCGGCACAGGTGGACAGAGTGGTGAAGGTGGTGTTTGACACACTTGCCTTCATCAGTCAGAGCATTGAGTACAGGAGTTGGGATGTTTTGTTATAACTGTACAAGACATTGATGCAGCCATGTTTGGAGTACTGTGAATGATTCTGGTCATCCTGCTATAAGAAGGGTGTTACCAAACTGGAAAGGGGCAAAAAAAAAAGATTGACAAGGATGTTACTGGAACTGGAAGGTCTGAATTATAAGGAGAGGCTGGATAGGATGGGAGCGCAGGAGAATGAGGGGTGACCTTATAGAGGTCTATAAAATAATGGGGGCCATAAATAAGCTGAATAGTGAAGGTCTCTCCCCCAGGGTAGGGAAGTCCTAAACTCCTGACAGCATCTGTGGAGCGAGAATAGAGACAACACAGTCAGAAGTTGTTGCGTACATCGATACAAATGATGTAAATGGAAATAGTGATGAGGTCCTGAGGAGTGATTCTAGAGAGCGAGGAAAAAGATTAAGAAGCAAGACCTCGAGGGTGATAATCCCCAAACTTCCAGTGCCACGTGCTAGTGAGGGTCAGAACAGGAGAACATGGCAGATCAGTGAGAGGCTAAAGAATTGGTGAGGGGACAGGGATTCAGATTCTTAGATCATTGGGATCTTTTCTGGGGCAGAAGTGACCTATTTAAGAAGCTTAGGTTGCATCTGAATTGGAGGGGAACCAATATCCTGGGTGGCAGATTTGCCAGTGCTACAAAAGAGGGTTAAGCTAGATTGGCAGTGGGATGGGATTCTCAGCAGCAGGAGAGTAAGCGAGGGGTGGAAAGGAGATGCAATAGTGAGACCACATTTGGACTAGTGTGTTCAGTTCTGGTCACCTCACTGTAGAAGGATGTAGAAGCATTGGAGAGAGTGCAGAGGAGATTTACCAGGATGCTGCCTGGTTTGGAGGGTAGGTCTTATGAGGAAAGGTTGAGGGAGCTGCGGCTTTTCTCTTTAGAGCGGAGGAGGGTGAGAGGTGACTTAATAGAGGTTTATAAGATGATGAGAGGGATTGATAGAGTGGATGTTCAGAGACTATTTCCTCGGGTGGATGTAGCTGTTACTAGGGGGCATAACTATCAGGTTCATGGTGAGAGATATAGGAGGGATGTCCGAGGTAGATTCTTCGCTCAGAGAGTGGTTGGGGTGTGGAATGCACTGCCTGCTGTGATAGTGGAGTCGGATGCTTTAAGAACCTTCAAGCTGTTATTGGATAGGCACATGGAGCACTCCAGAATGATGGAGTGGGAGAGACTGATCTTGGGTTTGGACATAGCTTGGCACAATGTTGAGGGCCGAAGGGCCTGTACTGTGCTGTAATGTTCTATGTCTATGATTAATAGGACCCCTCAAGGACCAAAGTGGACACATGTGGAACCGCAGGAGATGGGCGAGGTTCTCAATGAATATTTCTCCACAGTGTTTACTGTGGAAAAAGACAAGAAGACTTGGGAACCTGGGAAAGTTAGTGGCGATATATTGGGGATAGTTTGCATTAGAGACAGTGATGGAAATATTAAAATGTATGAAGGTGGATAAATCTCCTAGCCCTGACCAGGTGTATCCAAGAACACTGTGTGAGGCTAGAGAAGAAATTGCAGGAGCCCTGGCTGAAATATTTACATCATCAATAGCCATGGGTGAAGTACCAGAAAACTGGAGGGTAACAAACATTGTGCTCTTGTTTAAGGGCTCCAAAGAAAAATCTAGGAATTATAGTTCGGTAACACTGTCTTTTAAAAAGTATTTAGATAGTCACATGGATAAGATGGGTATAGAGGGTTATGGGCCACATGTGGGCAATTGGGATTAGCTTAGGGGTTAAAAAAGGGTGGTATGGACAAGATGGGCCAAAAGACCTGTTTCCATGCTGTACACATCTATGATTCTATCATCTGTGGCGGATAAGTTACTAGAGAGGATTCTGAAGGATAAGATATACAGACATTTGGAAAGACAGGATTTGATTGGGAGCAGTCAGCATGGCTTTGTGCAGGGGAGATCATGCCATACAAATGTGTTAGAATTCTTTGAGGAAGTGACCAGGAAGGTTGATAAGGGCAGGGTGGTAGACATAGTCTATATGGACTTCAATGAGGCCTTTGAGAAAGTTCCACATGGTAGGCTGGTCTAGAAGGTTAGAACACATGGAATCCAGGGAGCGCTGGCAAACTGGATATACAATTGGCTTGATGTTTGGAAGCGGGGGGTAATGGTGGAAGGATGGTTGTCAGACCGGAGACCTGTGACTAGTGGTGTTCTTCAGGGGTCAGTGCTGGGCCCATTGCTGTTTGTTATCTATAGCAACAATTTGGATGAGAATGTACAAGACATGATCAATAAGTTTGCAGATGACTTTAAAATAGGTGGTCTTGTAGACAGTGAGGAAGGTTATCAAAAATTGCAGCAGGATTTTGATCAGCTGGGGAAGTGGGCCAAGAAATGGCAAATGGAGTTCAATACAGATAAGTGTGAGGTGTTGCATTTTGGAAAGTCAAATCAAGGTAGGATTTTCATGGTGAATGGTCGGACATTACAGAGAGATTGAATAGGTTAGGACTTTATTCCTTGGAGTGTAGAAGAATGAGGGGAGATTTGATAGAGGTGTATAAGATTTTGATGGGTACAGATAGAGTGAATGCAAGCAGGCTTTTTCCACTGGGGCTAGGGGAGAAAAAAACCAGAGGGCATGGGTTAAGGGTGAAAGGAGAAAAGTTTAAAGGGAATATTAGGGGGGGCTTCACACAGAGAGTGGTGGGAGTGTGGAATGAGCTGCCGGATAAAGTGGTAAATGTGGGGTCACTTTAAACATTTAAGAAAAACTCGGACAGGTTATGGATGAGAGGGGTGTGGAGGGATATGGTCCAAGTGCAGGTCAGTGGGACGAGGCAAAAAATGGTTCAGCACAGACAAGAAGGGCCAAAAGGCCTGTTTCTGAGCTGTAATGTTCTGTGGTTCTATGGTTCTACATCAGGGAGTATTGTGGAACAGAGGGACCTTGGAGTTCAGGTGCATGGCTCTCTAAAGGTGGAGTCACAGGTGGATAGGGCAACGAAGGAGGTTTTTGACAAGTTGGCCTTCACCAGTCAGGGCACCGAGTATAGAAGTTGGGAAATTATGTTGCAGTTGTACAGGATGTTGGTGAGGCGGCACCTGGAGTATTGTGTTCGGATCTGGTCACCTTGCCTTCAGAAAGATGTTATTAAACTGGAGAGAGTACAGAAGAGATTTACAAAGGTGTTGCCAGAACGCAAGGGAATGAGTTATAGGGAGAGATTGGGCAGGCTAGAGCTTTTTTCTTTGGAGTGTTGGAGACTGAGGGGTGATCTTATAGAGGTGTATAAGATCATGAGAGGCATGGATAGGGTGAAAGCACTCAGTCTTTTTCCCAGGGTTGGAGAATGGAAAGCTAGAGGGCAGAGGTTTAAGTTAAGAGGGGAAAGAATTAATGGGAACCTGAGGAGTAACTTTTTTTTTTACACAGAGGGTGGTACGTGTGTGGAATGAGCTGTCGGAGGAGGAGGTTGAGGCAGGGACATTGATAACATTTAAAAGGTACTTGGACAGATACACGGACAGGAAAGGTTTAGCGGGATGGGGGCAAATGCAGAGAAGTGGGGTTAGCTTAGATGGACATTTTGGTTTGCATGGATGTAGACTGTGTGAAAGACCTGCCACTGCTTGCTTTCTGTCATTTCTGCTAATCTATCTGCCCTATCCACTTTAACTAACTCTATCCTCATTTCAGTGTAATTCACTTTATTTCAGTTAAACATATTCTGCTTTTAGGACCTCATCCCTTTTTTTACCCAAATGGTTTTTACCAAGGTGTATCACGGCCACTGGCTGTTCACCTTCCCTCTTCGGAATGTCCTGCAGCTATTCCGAGAGATCCTTGATCCTAGCACCACGGAGGCCACATACCATGCTGGAGTCCTGGCTGCGGCCAAAGAAATGTCTGTCTATTCTCCTCATAATTGAATAGCCAAAACTTGCCGATAAGAAAAGCTCATGGTGTAGAGGGCAACATATTGGCATGGATTAGAGACTGACTGGCTAACAGGACACAGGTGCTTGACTGGCACTCCATCCACAAATTTTCACTCCCTCCATTACTGATGCTCAGTGGCAGCAGTGTGTACTATCTTCGAGATTCACCACAGCAACTCACTAAGGCTCCTTAGACAGCACCTTCCAAACACACAACCGCTTCCATCTAGAAGGACAAGGACAGCAGATAAATGGGAACACCACAAGGGGGATTGAATATAAAAGTAGGGAGGTCTTGCTGCAGCTGTATAGGGCATTGGTGAGGCCGCAGCTGGAGTACTGTGTGCAGTTTTGGGCGCCGCACCTGCGCAAAGATATTTTGGCCTTGGAGGGAGTGCAGAGGAGGTTTACTAGGCTGATACCGGAGTTGAGGGGGTTGAGCTATGAGGAGAGGCTGAATAAACTGGGCTTGTACTCGTTAGAGTTTAGAAGAATGAGGGGAGATCTCATTGAGACGTATAAGATGATGAATGGGATGGATAGGATAGAGGTGGAAAGACTCTTCCCGCTCAAAAAAGACAGTAGGACTAGGGGGCACAGCCTCAAGATAAAAGGGGGGCGGTTTAGAACGGAGTTGAGGAGGAACTTCTTCACTCAAAGGGTGGTGAATCTCTGGAATTCTCTGCCCGTTGAAGTGGTGGAGGCTGCCTCGCTAAATATTTTTAAGACGCGGGTTGATGGGTTTTTGATAAGAGAGGGGATTAAGGGTTATGGGGAGAAAGCGGGAAAGTGGAACTGAGCAGCGACAGATCAGCCATGATCTTATTGAATGGCGGGGCAGGCTCGAAGGGCTAGATGGCCTACTCCTGCTCCTATTTCTTATGTTCTTACAACCTGGGAATTCCCCTCCAAGTCACTCACCATCCTGACTTGGAAATATATCGCCGTTCCTTACTGACTCTGGGTCAAGATCCTGAAATTCCCCCCCTAACAGCACTCTGGGTGTACCTACCTCTCGGGGACTGCAGTGGCTCAAGAAGGCAGCTCATCACCACCTTCTCAATGGCAGTTAGGGATGGGCAATAAATGCTGGCCTAGCCAGCGACACCCATGTCCCGTAAATGAATGATATTAAATCCAAACTTGCTAGTGACATAACGGTGACATTGCAAGCTGTATAGATGGAAGTTTAAAAGAAATACTGATGGATTAAGTGAATGAGAAAACTGTGACCAATGAAGTTCAAAGGACAGAAATGTGAGGTTTGGCCACTCTGAACCTGAAAAGTATAGAAGGGGATATTTCAAAATGGTGAGAGATTAGAAACAGTGAAGGTTCAAAGAGTTTCAAGAATCAGAGAACATAGAACATAGAACACTACAGCGCAGAACAGGCCCTTCGGCCCACGATGTTGCGCCGACCAGCTTTTAAAAAAAAAACACTAACCCACTAATCTAAACCAATCCCATTTCGTCCATAAACCTATCCACAGATCTCTTAAACGCCCCCAAACTAGGCGCATTTACAACTGCAGCTGGCAGGGCATTCCAGTCCCTCACCACCCTCTGGGTAAAGAACCTACCCCTGACATCAGTCCTATAACTACCCCCCCTTAATTTAAAGTCGTGTCCCCTCGTGCTAGCTTTCTCCATCCTAGGAAAAAGGCTATCACTATCTATCCTGTCTAAACCTCTAATCATCTTATATGTTTCAATAAGGTCCCCTCTTAGCCGCCTTCTTTCCAGCGAAAACAACCCCAAATCTCTCAGTCTCTCCTCATAGGATCTCCCCTCCATACCAGGCAACATCCTGGTAAACCTCCTCAGCACCCTCTCCAAAGCCTCTACATCCTTCCTGTAATGTGGGGACCAGAACTGCACACAGTACTCCAAGTGCGGCCGCACCAGAGTTGTGTACAGTTGCATCATGACGCTGCGACTCCTAAATTCAATCCCCCTACCAATAAACGCCAAGACACCATATGCCTTCTTAACAACCTTATCTACTTGATTCCCAACTTTCAGGGATCTATGTACACATACACCTAGATCCCTTTGCTCCTCCACACTATTCAAAGTCCTCCCGTTAGCCCTATACTCAACACATCTGTTATTCCTACCGAAATGAATTACCTCACACTTCTCCACATTAAACTCCATCCGCCACCTCGCGGCCCAGCTCTGCAACCTTTCTAAGTCACCCTGCAAACTATGACACCCTTCCTCACAATCTACCACACCTCCGACTTTGGTGTCATCAGCAAACTTACTAATCCACCCAACTATACCCTCATCCAGATCATTAATAAAAATTACAAACAGCAGTGGCCCCAAAACAGATCCCTGAGGCACACCACTCGTAACCGAACTCCATGACGAATATTTACCATCAACCACCACCCTCTGTCTCCTATCTGCTAGCCAATTCCTGATCCAATTACCTAGATCACCCCCAATCCCATACATCTGCATTTTCTGCAGAAGCCTACCATGGTGAACCTTATCAAACGCCTTACTAAAATCCATATACACCACGTCAACTGCCTTACCCCTATCCACCTCTTTGGTCACTTTCTCAAAGAACTCGATAAGGTTAGTAAGGCACGACCTACCCGCTACAAAACCATGCTGACTGTCTCTAATCAATTCATTACTCTCCAAATAACTATAAATCCTGTCTCTAATAATCCTTTCCAAAACCTTACCCACCACAGAAGTAAGACTCACCGGTCTATAATTCCCAGGGAAGTCTCTTCTCCCCTTCTTAAACAATGGGACAACATTTGCTGTCCTCCAATCTTCCGGTACTATACCAGAGACCAACGACGACCTGAAGATCAGAGCCAGAGGCTCCGCAATCACCTCTCTTGCCTCCCAGAGAATCCTAGGGTAAATCCCATCCGGACCAGGGGACTTATCTATTTTCAAACCCTCTAAAATATCCAGCACATCCCCCGTATCAACTGCAATACTATCTATTTTACACCCCTGCACCCCAGTGTCCTCCTCAGCTACATTCATGTCCCCTTGCGTGAACACCGAAGAGAAATATTGGTTCAACGCCTCTCCAATCTCCTCCGGTTCCACACACAACTTCCCTCTACTGTCTGTAACTGGCCCTAATCTTGCCCTAACCAACCTTCTGTTCTTGACATACCTGTAAAACGCCTTAGGGTTCTCCTTAATCCTATCAGCCAAAGTCATCTCATGTCCTCTTTTAGCCCTTCTTAACTCCCTCCTAGCCAATCTAAAACTTTCTAATGCACTACCTGAGCCCTCAAGCCTCATCCGAACATAAGCCTCCTTTTTCTTCCTAACCAACGAATCAACTTTTTTAGTGCACCACGGTTCCCTGGGCCTACCAAATCCTCCTTGCCTGACAGGGATATACCTACCACAGACCCGCAGTAGCTGCTCCTTGAAAAATCTCCACATCTTGGACGTTCCCAGTCCCTGTAATCTCCTAGTCCAACCAATGCTTCCTAATTCTCTCCTAATAGCCTCATAATTACCCTTCCCCCAGCTGAAACTACTGACCCGAGGTTCATGCCTATCCCTTTCCATCACTAAGGTGAACGTAATCGAATTGTGGTCACTATCCCCAAAATGCACACCAACTTCCAAGTCTAGCACCTGGTCTGGCTCATTACCCAGCACCAAATCCAATATAGCCTCACCTCTAGTTGGCCTATCTACATACTGAGTCAAAAAACCTTCCTGCACACTTTGAACAAAAACTGACCCCTCTAACGAGCTAGAGCTATAGCAATTCCAATCAACATAAGTAAAGTTAAAGTCCCCCATAACAACTACCCTATTACTTTCACTCCTAACAAGGATCGTCTCCGCAATCCTTTCCTCAACCTCTCTAGAACTTTTTGGAGGTCTATAAAAGACTCCCAACAGGGTGACCTCTCCTCTCCTATTTCTAATCTCCGCCCATACTACCTCAACAGACAAGTCCTCATCAAAGTTCCTCTCTGACACTGTGATACAGTCCTTGACCAATAATGCTACCCCACCCCCCCTTCTACCTCCTTCTCTACTCCGACTAAAGCATTTGTACCCCGGGACCTGCAACATCCATTCCTGACCCTGCTCTATCCAAGTCTCTGAAATGGCCACAACATCAAAGTCCCGAAATCGATCATCAAAAAGTCATGAGCAGGAACAGAACATAATCCAAAAGGAGAATGGAATTCTGGTCTTTCTATTTAGAGACCGGAATACAAGGAGGTCAAAGCCACACTTTACCTATACAAAGACCTGGTTAGATCACACCTGGAGTTACTGTGATCAGTTCTGGGAACCACACCTTAGGAAGGATAGATTGCCCTTAGTTAGATTTACCAGAGTGATACCTAGCAGTTCAAAGGTTAAATCACGAGGAAAGTTTTATTCCTGGGATTTAGACGGTTAACAAATGATTTCATCAATGTAATTGGGAGAACCTATTTCCGCTGGGGTCTCTGGTTGTCTCTTGAATGTTGTTATAGAATGTGCTTCCACCACCTCCTCCCACAGCGTGTTCCAGGCATTCACCATCCTCTGTGTGAAAAACCTGCCCCTTACATCTCAAACTTTTCCCCTCACACTCAACCTCTGCCCGAGTAATTGACCCTTCAACCATGGGAAAAAGACTCTCCATTCTATCTCAGCCTGTCATAATCTTGTAAACCTCTATCAGGCCCCTCCACTGTTTCCTCAGTCCCTACTCCAACTCCACTCCCCTTACCTCAACATCCTGATCTTGAAGGTGAGTCACCACATAACTGGAGTGTGCAGCCTCTGCTGGCAATGTCTGCAAAGAGAATCACAGATGTGTGGAGCTGATTCTTCCAAAAACATTCTAGGTGTCAACTTTATGTGGAAACTGGAGTTAATTCACACTGGTTTTTCAGCAGGAGTTCAGAGAAGAATTTCCCACACACTGCACTGCAGAGGTCACCATCATGGATATTATTACATTTCATTGCTGGGAGCCCATTCCTGTTGGGAGGAGCACGCAGTATACTGCTGAGTGGGCCAGTGAGAGTGTGCACTGATCTGTCAGCACCCAGACTGGCACATGCGCAGTGCCTCCTACGTGCTGGCCTCCCAACGGCTGCCCAACCCTGCGACCCTCGCATTGCCGGCTGTACAACCACCCCCCCATCCCAATCACTGCCCCCCCCCCATGTCCCCACCAAGCATGCCCAAGCTCAGCGCCGACCCCCACTCCCCCACCAAACAACGGTCAGTCCCTCCCTCTGCATGCAATCACAAAGTACAGCGAGGCAGCAGGACCCCACCCTCCCCCCCATCCCTACTGATCACCCCACACCAGACCTACAGCCCTGCCTCCTTGGCATTGCCCACACCCAGGAGGCACCACTCTCACTGCCCAACTCTCTGGGGTGGGGGGGAATTTGGGGCCTCAATTGCACCCCCCCCCCCTCACTCTAGTGGGCAGCGCTGTAAACCCTGCTGGAGTGGCAGGGGGGCGGGGGGAAAGGTGAATGTGGGCTGTGTGACCAATAGGCTGTCTTTATCCAGGCCCCAGGCTGAGATACACAGCTCAGCCAGGCCTGACATTAGCTTGATTCTGAGGAGAACTGGAGAGAGCAGAGCTCTGGGGACAGAGACATTGTGGTCCAGCCGGCGTGAGGGGCGGCTTCGCTCCGTCCAGCCGGTGCAGTTAAAGTTAAAAGTTAGATTTGCATCTAAGTTAGAATGCATCCCAGGGTTCTGAAGGAAATGGCAGAGGTGATAGCGGATGCCTTAGTAATTATTTATCAAAATTCGCTGGATTCCAGGGAAGTGCCGGAAGATTGGAAAACGGCTAATGTTACGCTGCTGTTTAAAAAAGGTAGTAGACAAAAGGCAGGGAATTATAGGCTGGTTAGTTTAACGTCTGTAGTTGGAAAAATGCTAGAATCCGTCATCAAAGAAGAAATAGCGAGGCACGTAGAAAAGAACGGTTTGATAGAGCAGACGCAGCACGGATTCGTTAAGGGGAAGTCGTGTTTGATGAATTTATTGGATTTCTATGAGGATGTGACTCGTGCGGTAGACAGAGGGGAACCGGTGGATGTGGTGTTTTTAGATTTCCAAAAGGCGTTTGATAAGGTGCCTCATAAAAGGTTGCTACAGAAGGTTAGGGTGCATGGAGTTGGGGGTAAGGTGTTAGCGTGGATAGAGGATTGGCTGTCTAATAGGAAGCAGAGAGTTGGTATCAATGGGTGCTATTCGGGTTGGTGGTTGGTGACTAGTGGAGTGTCGCAGGGATCGGTGCTGGGGCCTCAACTATTTACCATTTATATAGATGATCTGGAGGAGGGGGCTGAGTGTAGGGTGACAAAATTTGCTGATGACACAAAGATGAGTGGAAAAGCAAATTGCGTGGAGGGTGTGGAAAGTCTGCAGAGGGATCTGGATAGGCTGAGCGAGTGGGCAAGGACCTGGCAGATGGAGTACAATGTTAGCAAGTGTGAGGTTATCCACTTTGGCAGGAATAATAGTAGAAGGGATTACTATTTGAAGGGCGAAAAGCTGCAGCATGCTATGGTGCAGAGGGACCTGGGGGTCCTTGTGCACGAGTCGCAAAAACCCAGTCTGCAGGTGCAGCAGGTGATCAAGAAGGTGAATGGGATGCTGGCCTTTATAGCGAGGGGGATTGAATATAACATTACATTAACACTACAGTGAAGTTCCTGTGAAAATCCCCTAGTTCGCCACACTCCCGCACCCATTCACATACATTGAGGGGAAATATAGCACAGCCAATGTACCCTAACCAACATGTCTTTCAGACTATGGGAGGAAACTGGAGCACCTGGAGAAAACCCAAGCAGACATGGGGAGAATATGCAAAGTCCACACAGATAGTGACCCAAGCCAGGAATCAAAGAACAAAGAGCAACACAGCACGGGAAACAGGCCTTTTGGCCCAACGAGCCCATGCCGCCATTTCAACATTGTGAGTCCCCTCTTCCACCCATGACCCTTGCCTACGCTTATCGAACCCAGGTCTCTGGACAGATAAAATGTGTTGCTGATTCTGGTCTTTCTCATTGACCGTTTGGACAATCAACTCAGAGGTCTGGAACAATGTGGCCAGACTGCGAGGCCAACACTGCGTTATGAGGAAATCCAACCTCCTATACTCACACAATTTCCCAGGAATATCTCATGACAAAGTGAGATCAGACTGAAAGATAAAGGAGCCTCACCTCCACATCATCATCCTCCTCCTCTGTCACCGGGAGTCGCTGGTGCTCGTCTGTAATTCCATCCAAAAAATCCTCAGGCCCTGTCGCCACGTAGGAGCCGGACATCGAGGAGATCGTATCAGTGCTGAGCTGGGAGGAAGCCATTGACATCACAGACTGTGCTAGACTACTGCTGGCGTCTGAGACAGAGAGAGGGAGAGCACGAGGGCGAGAGATAATGCAAAAGGAGATGGAGGAAAATGGATAAAGGGAAATCAGAGAGGAGAGGGAAACGGGAAGAGTGAGTCAGTGATACAGAGAGAGAGAGAGTTAGAGTGAGCAGGAGCAGAGAAGTCAAAGATTAAATATTTCAGAAACGCATTCTCCATTCTCAACTTCCAGAGTATCTCAGGATGGGACATAGACTACACGAGACATCCCTGTGTGCGCACTCAGCGGTGTCCCCGTGTGCACTCAGGGATCGGGGGGATGTTTAGGGTTAGGCTGGGAGATGCGTGGAGACCTGGCTGCCCAGTGGGAATCTGACGAAACGGCTGCCGCTGATGACTCCCGGCCCGCTGCGCTGTGGAGTATCTCGGTGGGCTGGGAGAATCCACCCTCTCCTCAGTTTCACATTTCAGTTTGGCAGAGGTGAGCCTTTGGGTCTCGGCTAATTTCACAAAAAACTTTGGAGTTTCTGGCCTGGCTGAAAGCATTGGGGAACTTCAGCGGGATTCAAACCTCGATTTCTTGTTAGGTTTGAGATTATTGGATTCAAAGGCAGCGAGTGGGAGTATATTTGTGTTTTGTGTTCAGGGTTATATTCAGGTTTAAAAAGGAAATCTCTTGTGCAGTTTTGTATCTTTCGGTGGTTGAAGTGTTCCTGGGAGTGGGTGAAGTCACTCAGGGTGGTTCACAAAAGGTAATTATAACAAAGCGTTTGGAATCGGCAGCTGGCATCAGCAGAAGGGCCGAGGGAGGCTGAGATAATTGCAGCGATAGCTCAGAATTTAAAATAGCCAGAAACACAGTCAGAATCATTGGAAATAATTAAAATTTAATTATAGATGAAACAGTTTGCATTGTTGTTAAAAAGAGAAGAGAAAGAGTAGTGAAAGCAAAAGATAGGGAGGCAATTACAGCAGAACAACAAGCAAAGGGATTGCAACTGCTTAAATTACAGCAATGGGAAAAAGAAAGCGCAGTCCTGGCAACACAAAGAGAGAGAGAGAGAGAGAGAGGAGAAAAGGGAAAATGAAAACAAACTTGAATTTCAGAAACTGGAACTGAAGAGTGAATGGTGAAGGTAAAGAGAAATGTTGAGAGTGGTGATGAGGAGAGTGAGGAAGAGTGAAAGCATCGACCTGATGAGGGTTTGTTTGAACATGTCAAAGCATTGCCAAGGTTTGATGAGAAGGATGTAGAAGCCTTTTTCATTCCATTTGAGAAATTAGTTAAACAGATGAAAAGGCCACAGACCACGTGGGTATTGCTGATTCTAACAAAGTTGATGGCCACATTTCAAGGATTAACCAAGAAGATCATGTTAGAATCACCTGAAAACCTGGTGATTTTTAATCAGACAGGGAAAGAACATTTGGAGCACCTGGCAGACTTGTTCAGTCGAATTCAGGAGGCTAGGGGCGGTGGTAAGCTTAGTGGAAAGCGAGTTTGGAAAAGCCCAAGTCACATTCCTCGGCCATACAATTGGTCCTGGGCAGACAGCCCCACGGGATGGGAAAATAAAGATTAGCGGCGATGGTGGAGTGTTAGCTGTGTTACCACTGATCCAGTGTTGGCCAAACCAAATTACACAAAACCAATCAAGGTGGCCATTGGTGCGAGTGATGTGGATGTCCTGCTATTACAAAGAAACAATGAGAATATAGAATAGTTATTGGATATTTTTCTAAAAAGCTAAACAATCATCAGAATATTCAACAATTGAAAGAGAGAGCTTGAGATTGGTGCTGGATTTGAACATTTTAATATTCACGTTGCTAGTAATTTATCTGAGATGATTGTTTTGAAGGGCCTGTGCTGTAATGTTCTTTGTACACTGATTACAATCCATTGATGTTTTTGGTGAAATTAAAGAATAAAAATGCCAGACTGTTGAAGTGGAGTTTATTAATTAATTTGAAAATTATACATGTGGCAGGAAGAGAGAACGTGATCGTTGAATGTTCTGTCACAAGTGTGATCAAAGCAGAAGGAATATTTGATGGTGGAAGACGAGGGCTGAAAAGGGCTACATTCCTGTTATGTTTGCATGTTTCAATTTCATGAAATGCATCAATATCTATTGTAGAAAACAGGTGACCTGAAGCTAAAAGGCTTTGAAAAATGAAACATTGAATGTTGATGATTCATTTCTTTTCTTAAGGGGGAGGTGTGATGATACTGTGCCTTTAAGAAATGTGTTGTAACATTGATTCTCTCTCTGCAGGATGTTTCCAGCAAGCCCTGGCATTTTGTTGAGGCATCCTGTCGACCAGGATCTGTGTTGTTGTTGCAGCAGCACGGTTGTTTCTAATGGCTAGAATGTTGGTTTTAATCTGAACTAATGCTGTTCTGCTGTTTTTCCCTGGGAATTTGCAGAGTGGAGCTTCATTGGGATGATTCACAGGTATAGTCATGTAATGAGGAAGCTGGACTTCACACAGAATATTCAAATTCGATTGCTGTTTTTGAGATAAGAAAGCAATTTTTTTTCCCCCTCTCTGAATTTGGAGATTAGGAGTTGCTAAAGGATGGTTTGTTTCTCAGAGGTTTTGCTGTTTTGAGGATATACCCTTCTCTGCAAATTGTTGCCTGGATTTCTGCCCAAAAGTATTAAAAAAACGGAAAGTCCAGCATCATGTGAGCAAAGTTGTTTCTGTGCTGATTCTGAAGGTTGTTTGTCTATGGGATATCTCTTTAAATTGGAACAACAGAGATGAGCAAGCTGTTAAGGTTGATATTATGTCATGTTTAAATATTGTAACTGGTAAAAGTCATTTTTATGCTAATTATTTTGTTATATTCTAATTTTGTTTGATAAAAGCTTCCTAATGGATCACTTGAATCATTCCTGGAATGAAACACCTTCTGCTCACCCCAATGCCAAAATCAAATGTAAAACAGATGGTCTTGGCTAACCTCATAAAACAACTTGGAGTTTCTGGCCTGGGTCTTAACAATTTTTCGCTGGAGGAGAGAATTAAGGGTCTGTGCTGGGCCTCTATATCAATGACTTACATCAAGAGACAGAGATTTGTATATTGCAGTTTGTTGATGATACAAAGCTAGGTGGAAAAATAAGCTGTGGGAATGATAAACCATCTGCAAACAGCTATAGACAGAGGGCAACAAGATGGTGGATAGATTATAACATAGAGAAGTGTGAAGTTATTCATTTTGGTCAAAAGAATAGAAGACCTGAATATTTTTAAAACTTGTAAATGCGAGTGTTCGTGGAGACTTGGGTATGCTTGTACAAGGAATGCAAAAAGTTAACATGCAGGTACAGCAAGCAATTAGTAGGCAAACTGTTAGCCTCTATTGCAAGGGGATTGAAGTACTGGAATAAAGAATTATTGCTCAAGTTGGACAGTGTTTTAGTGAAATCACATATGGAATACAATGTGCAGCTTTGGTCTCCACATTTAAGAAAGGATATACTCGCATCAGAGGCAGTACTGCAAAGTTTCACTGGATTGGTCCCTGGGATGTTTTAGGATGAGAGGATGAATAAATTGGGATTATATTCTCTGGAGTTAAAAGGATGAGAGAAATGAGTAAACTGCATCTACTTTCTCTTGAGTTGTGAAAAATGAGAGGTGATTTCATTGAAATGTACAAGATTCTGTAGGGGCTTGATAGTTTAGACACGGAGAGATTGTTTCTGCTGGTTGGGGAGTCTAGATTACAGGGGCACAATCACAGACTAAGGGGCTGATCATTTAGGATAGAGAAAGGGGAAACTACTTCAAAGGGTTGTGAATCTTTGGAATTCTCCACCCAAAGGATTGTGGATGCTCCACCATTAAATACATGAAAGACTGAGATTAATAGAGGTCAGGTCTCACAGGGAATCACGGGCAGGGAAAAGGAGTTGATCCCGGGATCAGCCACGGTCATACTAAATGCAGAATCTGATGCTCCACTCCTGTTCCTAATCCTTGTGTTCGACACAGTTCTTTATACAAGTCAATTCCCATGATCCAGATGTGAAACATTTGCGGAACAGAAGCAGCTGTGTGTTTCTGTAGATTACCTTCGGGTGATGTAATGGTGGAGGAAAGCGGAGTTCCTGTACACGAGGACTGGTCCACGGCTCCAGAGGACGAGAGTGTCAGGTTCTCACTCTCAGGAGTGACACCAGAATCCTAAGGATAAAGAGGTCAGATCAGGGACAGTGCATTAGGAAGCCTGACATCAGCGTACAGACAAGAATAAATGTAAACTGCTCTGCTGAACTCAGTCTTAAACACAAATCAGCCCAATTCCTTGGAATCATTGTAGCCTACGTTTATCTTGAAGTTACAAGGGGACTGTGTTTATTGTGGGGTTTCTGGGGCCTCTGTTTATCTGGAGATCAGGGTGCCCTATGTTTATCTCAGGGTTTACAGTCATCGAGGTTTACAGCATGGAAACCGACCCATCAGCCCAACTAGTCCATGCTGCCTTTTTTTTTAAAAACCACAAAGCTAGCCCCAGTTGCCCACATTTGGCCCATATCCCTCTATACCCATCTTACCCATGTAACTATCTAAATGCTTTTTATAAGACAAAATTGTACCCGCCTCTACTACCACCTCTGGCAGCTCATTCCAGACACTCACCACCCTGTGTGAAAAAAATTGCCCCTCCTGGACCCTTTTGTATCTCTCCCCGCTCAGCTGAAACCTATGCCCTCTAATTTTAGACTCCCCTACCTTTGATAAAAGATTTTGACTATCTAACTGATCTGTGCCCTCATTATTTTATAGACCTTAATAAGATCCCCTCAGCCTTCTACACTCCAGAGAAATAAGTCCCCGTCTATCCAGCTTCTCCTTTTAACTCAAACCATCAAGTCCCAGTAACATCCTAATAAATCTTTTCTGCACTCTTTCTAGTTTAGTAATATCCTTTCTACAATAGGGAGACCAGAACTTCACTCAGTATTCCAAATGTGGCCTTACCAATGTCTTGTACAACTTCAACAAGACGTCCCAACTCCTGTATTCAATGTTCTGACCAATGAAACCAAGCATGCCGAATGCCTTCTTCACCACTCTGTCCACCTGTGACTCCACTTTCAAGAAGCTATGAACATGTACCCCGAGATCTTTGTTCTGAAACTCTCCCCAGTGCCCTATCATTAACTGAGGTAATACATTTTGGAAGGTCTAATATAGATAGGAAATATACAATAAATACAGAAAAGATTTATTAGGATGCTACTGGGACTTGATGGTTTGAGTTAAAAGGAGAAGCTGAATAAATGGCAGAACTCTTAGGAGTACTGATAGGCAGAGGGATCTGGGTGTTCAAGTACACAAGTCACTGAAAGTGGCAATGCAGCTGGAGAAGGTAATCAAGAAGGCATACGGCATGTTTGCCTTCATCGGCCAGAACACTGAATTTAAAAATTGGCAAGTCATGTTGCAGCTTTACAGAACCTTAGTGAGGCTGCACTTGGAATATAGTGTTCAATTCTGGTCGCCACACTACCAGAAGGATGTGGAGGCTTTGGAGAGGGTACAGAAAAGATATACCAGGATGTTGCCTGGTATGGAGGGCATTAGCTATGAGAGGTTGGAGAAACTTGGTTTGTTCTCACTGGAACGATGGAGGTTGAGGGGAGACCTGACAGAAGTCTACAAGATTATGAGGAGCATGGGCAGAGTGGATAGTCAGAAGCTTTTTCCTAGGGTGGAAGAGTCAATTACTAGGGGGCACAGGTTTAAGGTGTGAGGGGCAAGGTTTAACGGAGATGTACGAGGCAGGTTTTTTTTTTACACAGAGAGTAGTGGGTGCCTGGAACTCATTGCCGAGGGAGATAGTGGAAGCGGACTTGATGTCTTGACAAGTACATGAATAGGATGGGAATAGAGGGATATGGTTCCCAGAAGGGTAGGGGGTTTTAGTTCAGTCGGGCAGCATGGTGAGTGCAGGCTTGGAGGGCTGAAGGGCCTGTTCCCGTGCTGTAATTTCTCCTGCCCTGGTTCGATCTACCAAAATGCAACACCTCACATTTATCTGAATTTAACTCCATCTGCCATTCGTCAGCCCACTCCCCCAATTGATCAAGATCCCATTGCAATCCTAGATAAGCTTCTTCATTGTCCACTATGTCACCAATCTTGGTGTCATCTGCAAATTGACTAACCATGCCCCTTATATTCTTATCCTGATTCCTGAGGCACACTGCTGGTCACAGGCCTCCAGTTTGAAAAACAACCCTCTGGCTTCTGTCAAAAAGCCAATTTTGTATCCATTTAGATACCTCACCCTGGATCCTGTGAGATTGAACCTCATGCAACAATCTACCATGTGGTACCTTGTCAAAGGCCTTGCTAAAGTCCATGTAGTCAACATCAACTGTACTGCCCTCATCTACTTTCTTGGTTACCCCTTCAAAAAACTCAATCAAATTTGTGAGACATGATTTTCCACTCAAAGCCATGCTGAATGTCCCTAATCAGTACTTACCAGCCTTGCCCTTCACTCCAAGAGGAATGTGTTTACCCTGAACCCTGATTAACACACTTTTTAAAGTCTCCCACTTACCAGACATCCCTTTGCCTTCGCACAGACTCCCCCAATTAACTTTTGAAAGTTCGGCAAGGCCGACTGGGAAGAAGTGCCCAGAGTATGATAGAGTTCTTTGTCAAGGTGGATAATGATGTAATTCGTTCTGAGATCAGGGTCCTGAATCTCAATAAAGGTAATTATGATATTAATGAGGCAAGAATGGCCTTGACATAATAGAAAACATTACTGAAAGGAAAGACAGTGGACAGGCAATGACAGGCATTTAAAGAACGAATAGGTGAACTCCAGTTGTTTATTCCTGTTCAGTGCGAGAGTGTTATAGGAATTGTGACCAAACCATGGCTTACAAGGGAAATTACAGATAGTATCTAATTCAAGGAAGAAACATACAAAATGGCAAGAAAAAACAATAAGCCTGAGGATTGGGAGCAGTTTAAAATTCAGCAAAAGAAGACCAAAAGATTGATTAAGAAGGGAAAAATAGAGTATGAAAGTAAGTTAGCGGGGACATAAAAACTGACTGTAAAAGTACCTATCGATATGTAGAGAGAAAGATTGAAAAAAAATGTCGGCCCCCTCAGAATAGAGAATTTATAACAGGGAATAAAGAGACAGCTGAGGAGTTAAATCTGTCCTTTGCTTCAGTCTTCACAGAGGAAGACATGAATAATGTACCAGAATTGCTGAGAGAAAGATGTTTTAGTGAGGAGCTGAGGGAAATCAGCATTAGGAGAGAAATGGTTTTGGGGAAATTGATGGGATTGAAGGTGGATAAATCTCCAGGTCCTGATCATCTTCATACCAGAGAACTGAAGGAAGTGACCCTGGAAATAGTAGGTCCATTGGTGGTTATTTTCCAAAATTCTTTGGGTTCTGGAATAGTTCCTACAGATTGGAGGGTCACTAATGTAAGCACACTATTCAAACAGGGAGGTAGCAAGAAAACAGGGAACTATAGACAAGTGAGCCTAATGTAGGTACTGGGGAAGTTGCTATCATCTATTATCAAGGATTTCATAGAACCATAGAACCCTACAGTACAGAAAGAGGCCCTTCAGCCCATCGAGTCTGCACCGACCACAATCCCACCCACGTCCTACCCCAACATCCCTGCACATTTTACCCACTACTCCCTCTAACCTAAGCCTCTCAGACACTAAGGGACAATTTTTTTAGCATGACCAATCAACCTAACTGCACATCTTTGGACTGTGGGAGGAAACCGGAGCACCCAGAGGAAACCCGTGCAGACACGAGGAGAATGTGCAAACTCCACACAGACAGTGACCCAAGCCAGGAATTGAACCCGGGTCCCTGGAGCTGTGAAGCAGCAGTGCTAACCACTGTGCTACCGTGCCACCCCCTAACTCAGTATTTGGAAGGCAGTGGTACAATGAGACAAAGTCAGCATGGATTTACAAAAGGGAAATCATACTTGATGAAACTATTGGAATTTTTTGAGGATGTAACTAGCAGAGCTGAGTGAACCAGTGGATGTGGTTTATTTAGACTTTCAGAAGGCTTTTGACAAGGTCTCACATAACAGACTACAATGTAAAGTTAAAGCACATGAGATTGCAGGTAATGTTTTGAGATGGATAGAAAGCTGGTTAGCAGATAGGAAGTAAAGAGTTGGCATTAATGGGTTTTTTTCTGATTGGCAATCAGTGACTAGAATGGCACGGTGGGTTAGCACTGCCGCCTCACAGCGTCAGGGACCTAGGTTCAATTCCCGGCTTAGGTTATTGTGTGTGTGGAATCTGCACATTCTCCCCACGTCTGTGAGGGTTTCCTCCCCCAGGCCAAAAGACATTGGCCATGGTAAATTCTCCCTCAGTGTACCCAAACACATGCTGGAGTGTGGTGACTAGGGGATTTTCACAGTAACTTCATTGCAATGTTAATGTAACCCTATTTGTGATATTAATAAAAAAAACTTTAAAACTTTAGTGGGGTTCCACAGGAATCTGTGCTTGGATCCCAACTATTCACATTATATATTATAACATAAGAACTAGGAGCAGGAGTCGGTCATCTGGCCCCTCGAGCCTGCTCCGCCATTCAATAAGATCATGGCTGATCTTTTCATGGACTCAGCTCCACTTACCCACCCACTCACCATAACCCTTAATTCCTTTACTGTTCAAAAATATATCTCTCCTTGCCTTAAAAACATTCAATGAGGGAGCCTCAACTGCTTCACTGGGCAGGGAATTCCACAGATTCACAACCCTTTGTGTGAAGAAGTTCCTCCTCAACTCAGTCCTAAATCCCCCTTATTTTGAGGCTATGCCCCCTAGTTCTGATTTCAAGAAGGAATTAGATTTAGGTTCTGCGGCAGCAAAAGAGACTCAGGGACGGTCTGTTGCCTCCTGGGTGGAGTCTGTGATGTCTCAGATCGTGTTTTCAAGATCCTTAAGTGGGAGGAGGATCAGTCGCAGGTCGTGGTGCACACTGGTACCAACGATGGAGGCAGAAAGAGGGATGGGGATTTAAAACAGGAATTTAGGGAGCGAGGCTGGAAGCTGAGAGCCAGGACAAAGCATGTTGTCATCTCTGGTTTGTTTCCGGTGCCACATGTTAGTGAGTTGAGGAACAGGGAGAGAGAGAGCAGATTAACATGTGGCTGCAGGGATGGTGTAGAACATAGAACACTACAGCACAAACAGGCCCTTAGGCCCACAAGTTGCGCCGATCACATCAATACCTACCAATCCATAGGCCTATCTATAACCCCCAATCCCATTAAATCCCATATACTCATCCAGAAGTCTTTTAAAAGACCCCAGCAAGTTCGCCTCCACCACCACTGACGGCAGCCGATTCCATTCACTCACCACCCTCTGAGTGAAAAACTTACCCCTAACATCACTTCTGTACTTTCCTCCCCGCACCTTAAATCTGTGTCCTCGCGTAGCGACCATTTCAACCCGGGGAAATAGCCTCTGAGAATCCACCCGATCTATTCCTCTCAACATTTTATAAACCTCTATCAGGATGGTGTAGGAGAGAGGGTTTCATTTACACGGATAATTGGAGCACATTCTGGGGAAGGTGGGACCTGTACAAACAGGACGGTTTGCACCTGAACCAGAGGGGCACTAAATCCTGGGAGGGAAATTTGCATCTGCTCTTCAGAGGGAGGGATTTAAACTAATTTGTCAGGGGGATGGGAAAATGAAGTGTAGTCCAAAAGACAGTGTCGAGAGTTGTGAGGTACTGAGGAAGGTATCAAGGTCACAGGAGTGTACAGATAGACAGGATGGAGGGTTGAAGTGTGTCTACTTCAATGCAAGGAGCATCCGGAATAAGGTGTGTGAACTTGGAGTGTGGATTGGTACTTGGGACTATGATGTTGTGGCCATTACGGAGACATGGTTAGAACAGGGACAGGAATGGCTGTTGGCAGTTCCGGGGTATAGATGTTTCAGTAAGAGTAGGGAAGGTGGTAAAAGTGGTGGAGGAGTGGCACTATTATTCAAAGATAGTTTAACAGCTGCTGAAAGGTATTTCGAGGGGGATCTGCCTACTGAGGTAATATGGACTGAAGTTAGAAATAGGAAAGGATCGGTCACGTTGTTAGGAGTTTTCTATAGGCCCCCAAATAGTAATAGAGATGTGGAGGAGGAAATGGCAAAGCAGATTAAGGATTGGTGTGGAGGTCACAGGGTAGTTATCATGGGTGACTTTAACTTTCCAAATATTGATTGGAACCTTTATAGGTTGAATAGTTTGGATGGGACACTTTTTGTACACTGTGTGCAGGAGGGTTTCCTGACACAATATGTGGATAAGCCGACAAGAGGTGGGACCACATTGGACTTGGTACTGGGTAATGAACTGGGCCAAGTGTGAGATTTGTTTGTGGGAGAGCACTTTGGAGATAGTGACCACAATTCATAAGAACATAAGAAATAGGAGCAGGAGTAGGCCATCTAGCCCTTTGAGCCTGCCCCGCCATTCAATAAGATCATGGCTGATCTGTCGTGGCTCAGTTCCACTTTCCCGCCCTCTCCCCATAACCCTTAATCCCCTCTCTTATCAAGAACCCATCAACCCGCTTCTTAAAAATATTTAGCGAGGTAGCCTCCACCACTTCAACGGGCAGAGAATTCCAGAGATTCACCACCCTTTGAGTGAAGAAGTTCCTCCTCAACTCCGTTCTAAACCGCCTCCCCTTTATCTTGAGGCTGTGCCCCCTAGTCCTATTGTCTTTTTTGAGTGGGAAGAGTCTTTCCACCTCTATCCTATCCATCCCATTCATCATCTTATACGTCTCAATGAGATCTCCCCTCATTCTTCTAAACTCTAACGAGTACATCCTGCATTATTGCAATGGAGAGGGATAGGGTCACTCAGCAGGGCAAGGTTTATAATTGGGGCAGTGGTAATTATGATGTGATTAGGCAAGAATTAGGGAGCATAAGATGGGAACAGAAACTGTCAGGTATGGGCACAAATGAAAAGTGGAACGTTTTCAAGGAACAAATACTGTGTGTCCTTGATAGACATGTCCCTGTCAGGCAGGGAGAAAATGGCCGAGTGAGGGAACCATGGTTCACAAAGGAGGCTGAATGTCTTGTTAAGAGAAAAAAGGAAGCATATGTAAGGGTGAAAAAACAAGGTTCAGTTGGGTCACTCGAGGGTTACAAGTTAGCTAGGAATGAGTTAAAAAAAAGGGCTTAGGAGAGCTAGGAGGGAGCATGAGAAATCCTTGGTGGGTCGGATAAAAGAAAACCCCAAGGCTTTTTACTCTTGTGTGAAATAAAAGACTGACCAGGGTGAGGTTAGGGCCAGTCAAGGATAGTAGTGGGAACTTGTGCATGGAGTCAGAAGAGATAGGTGAGGCATTGAATGAATACTTTTCTTCAGTGTTCACTAAGGAGAGGGGCCATGTTTTTGAGGATGAGTGAGTGATACAGGCTGATAGGATGGAGGAGGTAGATGTATGTGGATAACGAAGGAGGTGAAGGAAAGTGTTAAATTAAAAGCGGAGGAATTTAGAGTAGCTAAGAGTAGTGGGCGAGAAGAGGATTGGGAGAGGTTTAAATGTCAACAAAGATTGACAAAGAAGTTGATAAAGGAGGGTAGGAGAAACTATGAAGCTGGGCTAGCGCTTAATATAAAAAAGGATAGCAAGAGTTTTTATAAATATATAAAAAGGAAGAGGCTGGCTAGGGTGAACGTTGGTCCTTTAGAGGATGAGAAAGGGGATCTAGTGGTAGGGGATGGGGATATGGCTAAGGTATTGAATAACTTTTTTGCTTCTGTCTTCACGGAGGAGGACGTGAATAATTTGCCGGGTGTTAGCGATGGAAAGGTGGTAGGACTGGAGGGTCTTAATGACATTACTGTTACCAGAGAGGCGGTGCTCGACAGACTGGAGGGGCTGATTGTGGACAAGTCCCCAGGACCGGATGGAATGCATCCGAGGGTTCTGAAAGAAGTGGCGGAGGTGATAGTGGATGCCTTGGTGGTTATTTTCCAGACGTCGCTGGATTCCGGGGAAGTGCCGGATGATTGGAAAATGGCTAATGTTACGCTGTTGTTTAAGAAGGGTGCCAGGCAAAAGGCAGGGAATTATCGGCCGGTTAGTTTAACGTCTGTGGTAGGTAAAATGTTGGAATCTGTCATTAAGGAGGAAATTGCGAGACATCTTGAAGGGAATTGCTTGATAGAGCAGACGCAGCACGGTTTCATTAAAGGGAAGTCGTGTCTGACAAATTTGCTGGAGTTCTATGAGGATGTGTCGAAGGGCGGTCGATAGAGGAGAGCCGGTGGATGTGGTCTTTCTGGATTTTCAGAAGGCGCTTGACAAAGTACCTCACAAGAGGTTATTGCAGAAGGTCAGGGGACTTGGAGTTGGGGGTAGGGTGTTAGCGTGGATAGAGGATTGGTTGTCAAATAGGAGGCAGAGAGTGGGGGTCAACGGGTGCTATTCGGATTGGCGGATGGTGACTAGTGGAGTGCCCCAGGGGTCGGTGCTGGGGCCTCAGCTTTTTACCATTTATATAGATGATCTGGAGGAGGGAACCGAGTGTAGGGTGTTGAAATTTGCGGATGACACCAAGATTGGGGGAACGGCAAATTGTGCGGAGGGTGTGGAGAGTCTGCAGAAGGATCTAGATAGGCTGGGCGAATGGGCCAGGAAATGGCAAATGGAATTTAATGTTGGCAAGTGTGAGGTGGTCCACTTTGGTAGGAAGAATGGTAGGAAGGACTGTTACTTACGGGGCGAAAAACTGCAGCAGGCGACGGTGCAGAGGGACCTCGGGGTCCTTGTGCATGAGTCGCAAAAACCCAGCTTGCAGGTGCAGCAGGTGGTCAGGAAGGCGAATGGGATGCTGGCCTTCATAGCGAAGGGGATTGAATATAAAAGTAGGGAGGTCTTGCTGCAGCTGTATAGGGCATTGGTGAGGCCGCAGCTGGAGTACTGTGTGCAGTTTTGGGCGCCGCACCTGCGCAAAGATATTTTGGCCTTGGAGGGAGTGCAGAGGAGGTTTACTAGGCTGATACTGGAGTTGAGGGGGTTGAGCTATGAGGAGAGGCTGAATAAACTAGGCTTGTACTCGTTGGAGTTTAGAAGAATGAGGGGAGATCTCATTGAGACGTATAAGATGATGAATGGGATGGATAGGATAGAGGTGGAGAGACTCTTCCCACTGAAAAAAGACAGTAGGACTAGAGGGCACAGCCTCAAGATAAAGGGGGGGCGTTTTAGAACGGAGTTGAGGAGGAACTTCTTCACTCAAAGGGTGGTGAATCTCTGGAATTCTCTACCCATTGAAGTGGTGGAGGCTGCCTCGCTAAATATTTTCAAGAAGCGGGTTGATGGGTTTTTGATAAGAGAGGGGATTAAGGGTTATGGGGAGAGGGCCGGAAAGTGGAACTGAGCCACGACAGATCAGCCATGATCTTATTGAATGGCGGGGCAGGCTCGAAGGGCCAGATGGCCTACTCCTGCTCCTATTTCTTATGTTCTTATGTTCTGAGGGAAGATGTATTAGCAATTTTGAAAAACCAGAGGGTTGATAAGTCCCCTGGGCCAGATGGGATACATCCTAGGATACTTTGGGAGGCAAGGGATGAGATTGCGGAGCCTTTAGCTTTGATCTTTGGGTCCTCACTGTCCACAGGGATTGTGCCAGAGGACTGGAGAGTGGCGAATGTTGTTTCTCTCTTCAAGAAAGGAAATAGGAATGACCTTGGTAATTATAGGCCAGTTTGTCTTACTTCAGTGGTCAGTAAGTTAATGGAAAAGGTCCTGAGAGATAGGATTTATGACCATTTGGAAAGATGCAGTTTAATCCGGGATAGTCAGCACGGTTTCGTGAGGGGTAAGTCCTGCCTCACAAATTTGATTGAATTGTTTGAGGAGGTAACTAAGTGTGTAGATGAAGGTAGAGCAGTTGATGTTGTATACATGGATTTTAGTAAGGTGTTTGATAAGGTTCCCCATGGTTGGCTCATGAAGAAGGTAAAGAGGTGTGGGATAGAAGGAAATTTGGCCGATTGGATAAGTAACTGGCTGTATCATAGAAGACAGAGGGTGGTGTTGGAAGGAAAATTTTCAGACTGGAGGCCAGTTACCAGCGGTGTACCACAGGGATCAGTGCTGGGCCCTCTGCTATTTGTGATTTTTATCAATGACTTGGAAGAGGGGGCTGAAGGGTGGGTTAGTAAATTTGCTGATGACATCAAGATTGGTGGAGTAATGGACGAGGTGGAGGGCTCTTGCAGGCTGCAAAGAGACATTGATAGGATGCAGAGCTGGGCCGAAAAGTGGCAGATGGAGTTTAACCCTGATAAGTGTGAGGTGATTCATCTTGGTAGGACAAACTTGAATGAGGATTACAGGGTCAACGGCAGGGTTCTGAGGAATGTGAAGGAACAGAGAGATCTTGGGGCTCACATCCACAGATTCTGAAGGTTGCCACTCAAGTGGATAGAGCCGTGAAGAAGGCTTATAGTGTGTTAGCGTTTATTAACAGGGGGTTTGAGTTTAAGAGCTGTGGGGTTATGCTGCAACTATACCGGATGTCGGTGAGACCACATTTGGAATATTGTGTTCAGTTCTGGTCACCTCGCTATAAGAAGGATGTGGAAGCATTGGAGAGAGTGCAGAGGAGATTTACCAGGATGCTGCCTGGTTTGGAGGGTAGGTCTTATGAGGAAAGGTTGAGGGAGCTGGGGCTTTTCTCTTTAGAGCGGAGGAGGATGAGAGACAACTTAATAGAGGTTTATAAGATGATGAGAGGGATTGATAGAGTGGATGTGCAGAGACTATTTCCTTGGGTGGATGCAGCTGCCTCTAGGGGGCATAACTATAAGGTTCATGGTGGGAGATGTCCGAGGTAGGTTCTTTACTCAGAGAGTGGTTGGGGTGTGGAATGCACTGCCTGCTGTGATAGTGGAGTCGGACACTTTCGGAACTTGCAAGTGGTTATTGGATAGGCACATGGAGCATTCCAGAATGATAGGGAGTAGGAGAGACTGATCTTGGGTTTGGACATAGGTCAGCACAACATTGAGGGCTGAAGGGCCTGTACTGTTCTATGTTCTATAGCTCTTGGGGCTAAAGGGATTGAGGGAAATGAGGGGGGAGATCAGGATATTGAATTTGATGATCGAAATGAAAGGCGGAGCAGACAGGTCTGAATGGCCTCCTCCTGCTTCTAGTTTTAGGTGGGTGATTTTGAAGCCGCAAATTTCTGCCTCAGAAAATGGCAGTGCCCGCTTAAAATCCCAAAGCGCAATTCACATTGGTGAGTTTCTGAGTTCTGATTTTACAGGCCCTCTTGCCAGTCGTGTGGTGTGAAACAGGTTGTGGGACTGCAGGAAGCTCACTTTAATACATTAGCGTTCCATTCGTGAGCACCGTCCCGGCTCTTCATGCCATTCGCGAGCACCGTCCCGGCTCTTCATTCCATTCGCGAGCACCGTCCCGGCTCTTCATTCCATTCGCGAGCACTGTCCCGGGTCTTCATTCCATTCGCGAGCACTGTCCCGGCTCTTCATGCCATTCGCGAGCACTGTCCCGGCTCTTCATGCCATTCGCGAGCACTGTCCCGGCTCTTCATTCCATTCGCGAGCACTGTCCCGGCTCTTCATGCCATTCGCGAGCACTGTCCCGGCTCTTCATGCCATTCGCGAGCACTGTCCCGGCTCTTCATTCCATTCGCGAGCACCGTCCCGGCTCTTCATTCCATTCGCGAGCACCGTCCCGGCTCTTCATTCCATTCGCGAGCACTGTCCCGGGTCTTCATTCCATTCGCGAGCACTGTCCCGGCTCTTCATGCCATTCGCGAGCACTGTCCCGGCTCTTCATGCCATTCGCGAGCACTGTCCCGGCTCTTCATTCCATTCGCGAGCACTGTCCCGGCTCTTCATGCCATTCGCGAGCACTGTCCCGGCTCTTCATTCCATTCGCGAGCACTGTCCCGGCTCTTCATTCCATTCGCGAGCACTGTCCCGGCTCTTCATGCCATTCGCGAGCACTGTCCCGGCTCTTCATGCCATTCGTGAGCACTGTCCCGGGTCTTCATTCCATTCGCGAGCACTGTCCCGGCTCTTCATTCCATTCGCGAGCACTGTCCCGGCTCTTCATGCCATTCGCGAGCACTGTCCCGGCTCTTCATGCCATTCGCGAGCACTGTCCCGGCTCTTCATTCCATTCGCGAGCACTGTCCCGGCTCTTCATTCCATTCGCGAGCACTGTCCCGGCTCTTCATGCCATTCGCGAGCACTGTCCCGGCTCTTCATTCCATTCGCGAGCACCGTCCCGGCTCTTCATTCCATTCGCGAGCACTGTCCCGGGTCTTCATTCCATTCGCGAGCACTGTCCCGGCTCTTCATTCCATTCGCGAGCACTGTCCCGGCTCTTCATGCCATTCGCGAGCACTGTCCCGGGTCTTCATTCCATTCGCGAGCACTGTCCCGGGTCTTCATGCCATTCGTGAGCACTGTCCCGGCTCTTCATGCCATTCGCGAGCACTGTCCCGGCTCTTCATGCCATTCGCGAGCACTGTCCCGGCTCTTCATGCCATTCGCGAGCACTGTCCCGGGTCTTCATTCCATTCGTGAGCACCGTCCCGGCTCTTCATGCCATTCGCGAGCACTGTCCCGGCTCTTCATGCCATTCGCGAGCACTGTCCCGGGTCTTCATTCCATTCGCGAGCACTGTCCCGGGTCTTCATTCCATTCGTGAGCACTGTCCCGGCTCTTCATGCCATTCGCGAGCACTGTCCCGGGTCTTCATGCAAGAAACCTCCCACCTAACTCTACGAGCACTTAGCTCACAGCCCTGAACGTTATGATGTGTCAAGTGCTCATCCAGGTACTTTTTAAAGAATGTGAAGCATCCCATCTCCAACACCCTCCCAGACAGCGCATTCCAGACCCTCACTGCCCTCGGGGTAAAAAGGATTTTCCTCATACCCCCCTAAACCTCTTGCCCCTTACCTTGAATCTATGTCCCCTCGTAACATAAGATAAGGTTGTTAAGAAGGCGTACGGTGTCTTGGCGTTTATTGGTAGGGGGATTGAATTTAGGAGTCGCAGTGTAATGTTGCAACTGTACACTACTCTAGTGCGGCCGCACTTGGAGTACTGTGTGCAGTTCTGGTCCCCGCATTACAAGAAGGATGTGGAGGCGTTGGAGAGGGTGCAGAGGAGGTTTACTAGGATGTTGCCTGGTATGGTGGGGAGGTCCTATGAGGAGAGACTGAGGGATTTAGGGTTGTTTTCGTTGGAAAGAAGGCGGCTAAGAGGGGATCTTATTGAAACATATAAGATGATTAGAGGTTTAGATAGGGTGGATAGTGATAGCCTTTTTCCTCGGATGGAGAAAGCTAGCACGAGGGGGCATGGCTTTAAATTAAGGGGGGGTAGCTACAGGACGGATGTCAGGGGTAGGTTCTTTACCCAGCGGGTGGTGAGGGATTGGAATGCCCTGCCTGCTGCAGTTGTAAATGCGTCTAGTTTGGGGGCGTTTAAGAGATCTCTGGATAGGTTTATGGACGAAAAGGGATTGGTATAGGCTAGTGGGTCATTGTTTTTGTAACTGGTCGGCGCAACATCGTGGGCCGAAGGGCCTGTTCTGCGCTGTAATGTTCTATGTTCTATGTTCTATGTAACTGACCCTTCAACAGAGGGGGAACAGCTGTTTCCTTATCCAATCTGTCCATGTCCCTCAATCTCGTATATCTTGATCAGTTCACCCCGTCAGGCTTCTCTGCTCTAATGAAAACAACCCAAGTCTTACCCAACCTCTCTCCATAACTTAAATGTTCCATCCCAGGCAGCATCCTGGTGAATCTCCTCTGCACCCCCTCCAGTGCAATCACATCCTTCCAATAACGTGGCGATCAGAACTGCACACAGTGCTCCAGCTGTGGCCTCATCAAAGTTCTATACAACTCCAACGTGACCTCTCCGCTTTTGTAACCTAAGCCTCGATGGTTAAAGGGGAGTGTCCCATATGCCTTTTTCACCACCCGAGACTAACATTCCATTCTGCCTTCAGAGATCTGTGGACAAACGCACCAAAGTCCCTTTGTTCCAAGGAACTCCCTAGTGTCCTACCATTCATTGAGTACTTTCTTGTCAAATTACTCCTTCCGAAGTGCATCACCTCACACTTTTCAGGGTTCAATTCCATTGGCCACTTATTTGCCCATTTGACCATTCTGTCCATATCTTCTTGGAGCCCAAAACACTCCATCTCACTGTTAAAGACTGGCCAGGTGGTTAAGTTGGCCACAAACTTACTAATCCTATTCCCATATATTCATCATAAGAACATAAGAACTAGGAGCAGGAGTCGTCCATTCGGCCCCTCGAGCCTGCTCCGCCGTTCAATAAGATCATGACTGATCTTTTTGTGGACTCACCTCCACTTACCCACCTGCTCACCATAACCCTTAATCCCTTTCCTGTTCAAAAATCTATCTCTCCTTGCCTTAAAAACATTCAATGAGGAAGCCTCAACTGCTTCACTGGGCAGGGAATTCCACAGATTCACAACCCTTTGTGTGAAGAAGTTCCTCTTCAACTCAGTCCTAAATCTGCTCCCCCTTATTTTGAGGCCACGCCCCCTAGTTCTAGTTTCACCCGCCAGTGGAAACAACTTCCCTGCTTCTATCTTATCTATTCCCTTTATCATCTTATATGTTTCTATAAGGTCTCCCCTCATTCTTCTGAATTCCAATGAGTATAGTCCCAGTCTACTCCGTCTCTCCTCATAAGCCAACCCTCTCAACTCTGGAATCACCCTAGTGAATCTCCTCTGCACCCCCTCCAGTGCCAGTATGTCCTTTCTCAATGTTGTTTATATCAGTAATAAATAATAAGGGGCCCAACACAGATCCCTGTGGTACACCACTGGACACTGGCTTCCAGTCATTAAAGCAGCCTTCCCATCACCTTCTGTCTCCTACAGCTGAGCCAATTTTGAATCCACTTTATCAAATTACCCTGTATCCCATGTGAATTTACCCTCTTTACAAATCTCCTTTGTGGGACCTTGTCAGAGGCTGTGCTGAAATCCATAAAAAAACATCGACTGCGTTACCCACATCTACAAGGGGACATAGGTTGAAGGCAAGG
Organism: Carcharhinus amblyrhynchos; assembly: GCF_965287045.1. Lineage (NCBI taxonomy): Eukaryota > Metazoa > Chordata > Chondrichthyes > Carcharhiniformes > Carcharhinidae > Carcharhinus > Carcharhinus amblyrhynchos. Next base: position 26,409 of record NW_027650308.1, on the reverse strand, counting down.
GGCAGGAGGTTTCGGTGGCATGTGAAGAAAAACTTTTTTTTTTTACACAGAGAGTGGTGAAAGTCTAGAAGGCGCTGCCTGGGGAGGTGGTGGGAGCAGGTACAACAGCGACATTTAAGGGGCAACTAGACAAATACATGAATAGGATGGGAATTGAAGGATACAGGCTCTAAGTGCATACAGTTTTAGTTTAGGCAGGCATCATGACTGGTGCAGGCTTAGAGGGCCGAAGGGCCTGTTCTTGTGCTGTACTGTTCTTTGTACACATCTAGTCACCTTCTCAATGGTTTATTCACAAACACATAAATGCACCAAGAACTTTTACAATGTTCTCACTTCTGACTCTAGGATCAGTTCTGGCTACTTAGGCCTGTGGCCTGCTCTAGATCCTTGCATTTATTCACCACTGGGCGATCAGGTCACATGATCCTCCCAATGTACGCCCCTTAAAGGTGCAGCTACCACAAGGGGCCTGCGTTTATCACGGGGTTTAGAGGGCCTGCGTTTATCACGGGGTTTAGAGGGCCTGCGTTTATCACGGGGTTTAGAGGGCCTGCGTTTATCTGACGACAGGTAAGCAATTAAAACTGAGCCAAGTTTTTCAGAACACAGTACCTCAAGTTCCTGATTGTTGGGTTTTCTGGGGGATGCTATCTCCCCTTCACTAAAGGATTTCTCTTCATCTTCCTCATGCAGAATGGAAGAGTTCTGTGAGAGTGACCTTAAAAGAAAGAGTGAATTCTGTCAAGAGAGAGAGAGAGACACAGAGAGAGAGAAAAAAAAGAGAGAAATAGAGTGAAAGAGACAGAGAAAATCAGAGATTTCTCAGACCTTTCCATTGGGGAATGAAGATTTTGCTTACTTAGAAGTGGTTCTCTTCAGCTTGAAGCCTTGGCTGGTACTGTCACACACTCTGTCACATGCTCTGTCCAGCGGAGACAAGGTGCGCACAGAAAGAGTCCGTCCATCCGGCCCAAAGGAAGGTAACGGAGTGGGTGCATGGCCATCTCGAATCAGGTGAATGGGAGGGGCTGACGGTGATGGAATGAGGGGGCCATTCAGCGCTTCCAGCAGTGAGACAGCCTCATATCCCGAGGGAATACGATCAGAGGACTGGGGAAAGAAGGAAATACATTTTATAATCAGTGACCAAACTACCAAATCCAACAGCAAACCCCGGAAGATGCTGGAAATCTGAAACAAAAACAGAAAATGAACAAAGAACAAAGAAAATTCCAGCACAGGAACAGGCCCTTCGGCCCCTCCAAGCCTGTACTGACCATGCTGCCCGACTGAACTAAAACCCCCCACCCTTCCGGGGACCACGTCCCTCTATTCCCATCCCATTCATGTATTTGTCAAGAACCCCTTAAAAGTCACTACCATATCTGCTCCCACTACCTCCCCGGCAATGAGCTCCAGGCACCCACTGCTCTCTGTATAAAAAAATCTGCCTTGTACATCTCCTTTAAACCTTGCCCCTCACCCCTGAAACCTGTGCCCCCTAGTAATTGACTCTTCCACCCTGGGAAAAAGCTTCTGACTGTCCACTCTGTCCATGCCTCTCAAAAAACAAAGAAACAAAATGTTGGAGGCGCTCAGCAGGTCTGGCAGCATCTGTGGAGAGAGAGAGAGACAGAGGCTGGGATTCCCCAGCCCTGCCAATGGCAGGCATCATCATGGGCAGATTGGAAAAGTGAATTAACTTTTGGCCTTGTTCCAAAGTCTATGCTGTCACCATGATGATGCCCACAGCTAGCAGGGTCCTGCCCAGTGTTAATGGCTGGGGGTTTCGGGGCAGTGACAGGGGTTCTGCCTGTTGATTGGAGAGTTGGTGAGAATTGCGGATGGTGCAATTACAAGGTAATCATTTACTCTGACAGTGTCCAGCCTTCCAACCAATCAGGACTCCAGTGAGGGCAGAAACCCCTACTCCAAGACCTGCCAGCCAATCATAGTAGCAGTAACAATCTGGGAATGCTGCTGGATGCCTGGACAGAGTGAAGCAGATTGGGATGGGGATTCCTGGGAAGAGAGACCAGGCAAGGGCTGATGGGAGAGAGGGTTCAGATGCAATGGGAGGGTGACAGCTTTCACTGGGCCGTATGCTTTTCATTGCTGGGTCCCCGATTGGGCACCAAGCAAGAGACTCCCAGCAACCCCAACCCCAACCCCGCCCCTACCCCAACCCCGCCCCTATCCCAACCCCAACCCCGCCCCTACCCCAACCCCGCCCCTACCCCAACCCCAACCCCGCCCCTACCCCAACCCCACCCCTACCCCAACCCCGCCTCAACCCTGCCCCAACCGCAACCCAACCCTGCCCCAACCCCGCCCCTACCCCAACCCCGCCCCATCCCAACCCCGCCCCAACCCTGCCCCAACCGCAACCCAACCCCGCCCCAACCCCGCCCCTACCCCAACCCCGCCCCTACCCTACCCTAACCCCAACCCTGCCCCATCCCAACCCCGCCCCAACCCATCCCCAACCCTGCCCCAACCCCGCCCCATCCCCAACCCCACCTCAACCCTGCCCCAACCCCGCCCCATCCCCAACCCTGCCCCAACCCCGCCCCAACCCATCCCCAACCCATCCCAACCCATCCCCAACCCTGCCCCAACCCTGCCCCAACCCCAACCCAACCCATCCCCAACCCCAACCCTGCCCCAACCCCAACCCAACCCATCCCCAACCCTGCCCCAACCCCAACCCCGCCCCAACCCAACCCATCCCCAACCCCAACCCTGCCCCAACCCCAACCCCGCCCCAACCCCAACCCTGCCCCAACCCCGCCCCAACCCATCCCCAACCCCAACCCATTCCCAACCCCAACCCTGTCCCAACCCCAACCCTGTCCCAACCCCAACCCCGCCCCAACCCCAACCCCGCCCCAACCCCAACCCCGCCCCAACCCCAACCCCGCCCCAACCCCAACCCTGCCCCAACCCCAACCCTGCCCCAACCCATCCCAACCCCAACCCCGCCCCAACCCAACCCCGCCCCAACCCCACTCTGCTTCAATAACTGACACCCACCGAATGATCGTCAGACTCTGAAATCTGGGAAGCAAGGATTGGGTTGTAGCCACTTGGTGTCAGAGGGTCCACTTTCTTCCTCATCGCTCTAATCTGCAGAAGAGCACGGAACGCTGTTAGGAACAAAGAGAGAGAAAGAGAATAGGGTCGATGAACACGCCGGTCACCGTGGGGAACACGCCGGTCACCGTGGGGAACACGCCGGTCACCGTGGGGAACACGGAAGTTCTTACGTAGTCGGCAGATTGGGCAGTTGTTGGCCTGGTACCGCAGCGTATCTGCGCAGGCGTTGCACAGACACAAGTGACGACACGGGAGGATGAGGGTATCTCGAACATCAGAGAGACACACGACACATTCAGCACTGTTATCGCTGAGCTCATCATCAACTCCCTGCACAAGAAGAAAAGAATCATGAGGAACAGACTGCAGAGAAGGGGGATGCTGGGGTGGGGGGGTGAAAAATCGCTGGGGCGTGGGGATGCTGGGGCATGTGGGGGGGGGAAGCTGGGGCACGGGGGGGGAGGGGATGCTGGGGCGTGGCAGGGGGAGGGGACGCTGGGGCACAGGACACGCTGGGGTGGGGCGTGGGGTGGAGGAGTGAAAAGGGGACAGTGAGCGGGAGGATGAGCCAAGGTAGTGAGAGGGAGTGGGGAGGGGACTTTGAGGGGGAGAGTGAGCTGAGCAAAAGGGGGAGGGGTGGGCGGCGGGAGTGGGAGGAGAGAATGCAGATTCTGATTGGGGAAAGACAGTCTGTAGACGGAGGGATGCAGGGTTTGAGTAAGTGTCCCGCCCGACAAACTCCCAGATGTGAAGATTTCTGTAATCCCCTACCTTTGATTGCTGGCAGTTATATTTATTCTCAATGCCATAGATTTCCTGCAGCAGGTAACTAACACCATCGACCTGGGGATGCAGGGAAAAGAGAGAGAAATATTATCATGAATAAAAATAGGATGAGAAACTGCGCATTTGCACCGAGTGGGGGCAAAAGTGAGGCGGAGGGCGAGGGACGGAGGGTGACTCACCACCTGTTTCTGTTTGAGTGGTTTCACTGAGCAGTTACCATCTGCATTCTGTAAGTGAGAAAGAAAGAGTGATAACTCTCACCAACCCTGATATAACTCAATATAACTCACTAATCATCAATTTACAGCAATCCCCACAATAATTATTACTTCTATTTATCTTGTGCTTTAGTGTAATGTCCCATGGTGCTTAACAGGAGGATTATAAAACAATGCGACAAAACCGCATTCATAGATATTAGGGTCAGATGGCCAATGGTTTGGTCAAAGACGTGGGTTTTTGGTGTGTTTTGAAGGAAAAACGTGAGGTAACAAGTTGTAGACAAAAGTCCACAACTTGGGGCTAGGTGACTCAAGGAATAAAAATTGGAGTTAGACCGAAGAGTGGAGTTTGAAGAACACACATCTGACAGGGGTGTAAGGCTGCAGCGGATTGCTGAGTTAGGGAGGGACAAGACCATGGACGTGTTTGAAAGTAAGGATGAGAATTTTAAAATCAGGATGTCACTGGATCCAGAGTCAATGTTAATTAGTGAGCACAGGGGTGATAGGAGAATAGGATTTGCTCAGAATTAAGACATGAACAGTAGAGCTTTGGATAACCTCATGTTTACCTCAGGCAGGTGGTACAGGGGTTAGCATTACTGCCTCACAGTGCCAGGGACCCAAGTTCATTTCCAACCTTGATCACTCCGTGTGGAGTTTGCACATTTTTCCCAGGTCTGCTCCGGTTTCTTCCCACAGTCCATAGATATGCAGATATGGTTGGTTGGCCATGCTAAATTGCTCCTTTGTGCCAGGAGGATTAGCAGAGCAAATACATGAGGTTAGGGGTATAGGATGGGATTGTCTTTGGTGCAGACTCAGTGGGCCAAATGGCCTCCTTCTGTACTGCAAAAGTGAGGATTCAACGATTCTACAGAGAGTAGAATGTGGCTGGTAAAGATTTGAATATATTGGAAAAGTTGAGTCCAGATGCAATAAAGACATGAATGAGGGTTTCACCAGGGGGTATGAAAAGGTGGGGCAAAGAGAGGGGAGGTCAGAGAAGGGCAGTGTGCTGGGGGGCTGCGGGCGAGCAGGTGGGGCGGGGACCGCGGGGCAGTAGTAGGGACGGGGGGGAAAGAGATGGTGGGCAGAAGATGCAACTGAGATTGTCAGTGAATGTGTTAATGACAGTGGACAATAACTAATCTGTAATGATGGTCTATCGTGTGTGATGGGCCGAATGGAGACTGTGTATTAAGTCTGTACCTTGTCGAAGGTGGTCAGCAGCACATGGGAATGTCCAAGATGTTCTGGAGAGGAGACATCAACAAGACTGAGTGAGAGCAGCAGACAACATGGAGCCTGGCCCTCCCCCCCCAACCCCAGAAACCAGCCCCCGTGCCCCCCTCCAACCCCAGAGACGACCTGCCCCCCCATCCCCCCCACCCCCACCCGCCCCTACACCCGTCCCGCCCCCCACCCCCCTGTCCCCACCCCGCCCCCGCCCCCACCCCCCCGCCCCCACCCCCCCCATCACCCCGCCCCCACCCCCCCCATCCCCACCCCCACCACCCCCACCATCCCCGCCCCCACCCCCCCCATCCCCACCCCCACCACCCCGCCCCCACCCCCCCAATCCCCACCCCCACCACCCCGCCCCCACCCCCCCAATCCCCACCCCCACCACCCCGCCCCCACCCCCCCATCCCCACCCCCACCACCCCGCCCCCACCCCCCCATCCCCACCCCCACCACCCCCACCCCCACCACCCCCGTCCCCACCCCACCCCCACCCCGTCCCCACCACCCCGCCAGTCCCCACCCCACCACCCCACCCCCACCCCCCCGCCAGTCCCCACCCCCACCCCCCCGTCCCCCCACCAGTCCCCACCCCCCCGTCCCCCCACCAGTCCCCACCCCCCCGCCCCCCCACCAGTCCTCACCCCCCCACCAGTCCCCACCCCCCCAGTGTGGAAACATGGTCCTTTCCCCGGACAACGAAGCCTCTCTCCCTGCTGACATAGCCCACCCACTGGAGATAAAGCCCTTCCCCTAGATACAGAACCCCTCCCTGATCCCCCAGCTCTGTGTGAGGTTGGGGGCTGGCCTGGGGCCTGGGAGCTGGGGGCCGGGCCTGCCCTGTCAGTGCCAGGGCTCTGGGATTCTTACCCTCTCCTTCATCCACCACAGCGTGAATCACCATCGGGTATACAGTCCGCTCACCATCCAGGACCAACTAGGGGAGACAGAGAGAGAGAGAGAGTCACAGCACCGTGCTGGGGGGGGCGGGGGGGGGGGGGGGTGGAGGCTCTGCCCCTGCCCTGAACCCCCCAGTAAGAAGTCTCTCAACACCAGGTTAAATTCACAACTGACCCCCCAACACCCACACACACCCCTCCCAAGCACACGCAGCCCCTCGTAGGGGGGAAGGGGGTGAGGAGAGGTCGGGGCGGGGGGGGCGGGGTGTCCCTGGGACTAATTTACTGAGACGGAGAAAATCCCCCAAAAAGTATCCTGGACAGAAACCAAATCAATAACTTCAGTTAAAACAACATTCTCTTAATTCCTTCACAGATCGCGGGTATTGTAACCAGCACCAGTTACCCTTCAGAAGGTGGGACTGATCTTTGTATACCAGCTGACTGTCTCACCAAATCACCCACATCGCTGTGGGTTTGGAGTCACATATAATCCAGACAGGGTAAGGATGGCAGGTTCTGTGGTGAAGTCAAAGGTGACTCATTATGACTTCAACAATGAACAATTTATTATTAATATAATATATTAAAAGTCTGCAGACTAACGAAGCTAATACAGCTCTGCTCCCCGCTCTCCGGTTCCAAATGAGGTTCCTCCCTATCCCAGGAGACACCCTCGCTCCCAATGGGCTTGGCTTCCCGTGCAGATTCTCCATAGGGGCTAGCCTGATCACATGACCCTTAAAGGCACCCCCCCCCCGCCCCCAAATCCTGCATCCACACATGAATGAAAACAAAATATTATACACAGGGATGGCACACACACACACACACACACACACACACACACACACACACACACACACACACACACACACACACACACACACACACACCAGGGACACCCCAGCGAAACGTCCATTCACAAGTCAACCAGTCTGAAGGCTGCCAGGTTCTGGCGGAATGTCTCAACTCAACACTGGCTCTTCCAGAGAGTATAGAATCCAGGCTGCAAAAGGCAAACTCAGCAATCTGGGCTGGACATTTCCACATTAACCCTGGATATCTCTGAATCAGTGGCTGGCATGCCCAAATCCACACCCAGATACAACCTTTGGTCTCTGTATCCAGCCCAACTCCCTTGTTCAAGTGATCCATGTGCTTCTTTCACACACTGACCTTGTACTCTTACAATGTATCAGACCAGTTGCATTCTTTCTAAAATACTGCAGGCCACCCATCTCGGTCCACCACAGTCCCGACTAAAGCTAAATCATCAACCTGGAAAACTCTGTACCCTTTTCTCGATGTGGAGATGCTGACATTGGACTGGGGCGAGCACAGTAAGAAAACTCACAACACCAGGTTAAAATCCAGCAGGTTTATTTGGTAGCGTGAGGTACAAGCTTCTGGAGCGCTGCCCCTTCATCAGGTGAGTGGGAATTCTGTCACAAACAGGGTATAAAAAGACAAACTCAATTTACAGAATAATGTAAAGTCCAATAAGTCCTGTTTGTGAACAGAATTCCCACTCACCTGAAGGGGCAGCGCTCCAGAAGCTTGTACCTCGCGCTACCAAATAAACCTGCTGGATTTTAACCTGGTGTTGTGAGATTTCTCACTGTCCTTTTTCCCCAGTCATGGTGTTCTAACTGGGAGGCTTGACTCGCCTCACCCTCACTGACAAAGCAGCAAATATCAAATCCAAACAGGTTTGTAGGTGTCACGCCATTAATAATTCTGCCAGCGTAACCATGGTATTATATTTGGTGTTGTATTTATTATTCAGTAACAAGAAACCTGCCAAACGTAAAGACAGTGGTCAGAGAACTTGCTTTTTCATTGATTTAAACATTTGAACATTTGTACAGATCATTGTGCTGAGCTATGGGAGGCCAGGTGGAAGGAGCTGCGCAAATGAGACAAATACCACTGGACTTGATAAATTCTGGAAACTCCTCTGCTGTAAATGCCATGCTGACGCTAAGACCTCCAGCCCCTACACCCCCTCCCTATCTCTGTAACCTCCTCCAGCCCCTACACCCCCTCCCTATCTCTGTAACCTCCTCCAGCCCCTTACAACCCCTCCCTATCTCTGTAACCTCCTCCAGCCCCTTACAACCCCTCCCTATCTCTGTAACCTCCTCCAGCTCCTACACCCCCTCCCTATCTCTGTAACCTCCTCCAGCCCCCTACACCCCCTCCCTATCTCTGTAACCTCCTCCAGTCCCTTACAACCCCTCCCTATCTCTGTAACCTCCTCCAGCCCCTTACAACCCCTCCCTATCTCTGTAACCTCCTCCAGTTCCGACACCCCCTCCCTATCTCTGTAACCTCCACCAGCGCCCTACACCCCCTCCCTATCTCTGTAACCTCCTCCAGCTCCCTACACCCCCTCCCTATCTCTGTAACCTCCTCCAGTCCCTTACAACCCCTCCCTATCTCTGTAACCTCCTCCAGTCCCTTACAACCCCTCCCTATCTCTGTAACCTCCTCCAGCCCCTACACCCCCTCCCTATCTCTGTAACCTCCTCCAGCTCCTATACCCCCTGAGATCTCAGCAATTCTCTCATTCTTGCCTTTTCTAACCGGAGGTTTGATTTTCCATTATTGCTGGAATAACAGCCAGGAATTTGGAAATCGATGAAAATTCTTACCTCCTCCTCCATCCAGTCAGATGGGTCAATGGTGTGAGAGGGTAAGCAGAACTGTTGGCAAACTCCACGTTTATAATGAACTGTTTCTGATTGGAGCGAGCGATCTTTTGCTGTGTAACTGCAAACATCCAGAGCAAAGGAGCAGCGTAAAGATCCTGGAGTAACACAGACACCCCCCCGCCCCCCCAACTCCCCACCCCACCCATCTCCCCAAACCCCCCACCCCACCCATCCCTCCAAACCCGGCCACGTCCTCCACCCCACCCCCCAAACTCCCCCAAACCCGGTCACCTCCTCCACCCCACCCCCCAAACCCGGCCACCTCCTCCACCCCACCCCCCAAACTCCCCAAAACCCGGCCACGCCCTCCACCCCACCCCCCAAACTCCCCCAAACCCGGCCACCTCCTCCACCCCACCCCCCAAACCCGGCCACCTCCTCCACCCCACCCCCCAAACCCGGCCACCTCCTCCACCCCACCCCCCCCCCAAACTCGGCCATCCCCTCCACCCCACCCCCCCCCAAACTCGGCCATCCCCTCCACCCCACCCCCCAAACTCCCCCAAAACCCGGCCACACCTCCCCCCGCCCCCCCCAGCCCCGATAGGGTAGCGTATGCGCTGTGCAAACACCTCCTGAGCGACTGCGTACTGTTAGAATCACAGCCCCGGGCTCAGTCATGTTTTCTGCCTCATCTTGTTGCTGTTTTCATTCTGCACTTTCTGTATCTCTCTGTACCTGATTCAGATTGAAACACCTCAAAACAACCACTGTTTCCCACGGCAACCCATCTCACACGACTCTGCACACCTCGCAGGTTAGGCATGGCACAAACCAATTCCAGCTTCTCAGATTGCTGGCATCCACTACAGTTCACCTACTGCCACAACAGGTCCACAGCAGACACCATCTCCCTGGCGCTGCACCCAACCCTGGAACACCCGGATAACAAGGACACCAATATCAGACTCCTATTTATTGACTACAGCTCAGCCTTCAACACCATTATTCCCACAAAACTCAACTCCAAACTCCGTGGCCTGGGCCTCGGCTCCTCCCTCTGTGACTGGATCCTCAACTTCCTAACTCTCAGACCACAATCAGTAAGGATAGGCAACAACAGCTCCTCCGTGATCATCCTCAACACCAGTGTCCCACAAGGCTGTGTTCTCAGCCCCCTACTATACTCCTTATATATCTGTGACTGTGCAGCCAAATTCCCCTCCAACTCGATTTTCAAGTTTTTAAGAGATAGATAAGTTTAAGATAAAGGTGAATGTAGCCCAATCCCTCACGCAAACCAGCCTCCCATCCAATGACTGTCTACACTTCCCACTGCCTCACCAGCATAATTAAGGACCCCACACACCCTGGACATTCTCTCTTCCAACTTCTGCCTTCGGGAAAAAGATACAAAAGTCTGAGGACACGTACCAACCGACTCAAGAACAGCTTCTTCCCTGCTGCTGTCAGACTTTTGAATGGACCTACCTTGCATTAAGTTGATCTTTCTCTATCTCTAGAACATAAGAACATAAGAAATAGGAGCAGGAGTAGGCCATCTAGCCCTTCGAGCCTGCCCCACCATTCAATAAGATCATGGCTGATCTGAAGTGGCTCAGTTCCACTTTCCCGCTTTCTCCCCATAACCCTTAATCCCTTGTCTATCAAAAACCTATCAACCCGTGACTTAAATATATTTAGTGAGGTAGCCTCCACCACTTCAACGGGCAGAGAATTCCAGAGATTCACCACCCTTTGAGTGAAGAAGTTCCTCCTCAACTCTGTTCTAAACTGCAACCCCCCCCCCCCATCTTGAGGTTGTGCCCTCTAGTCCTACTGTCCTTTCTGAGCGGGAAGAACCTCTCCACCTCTACCCTATCCATCCCTTTCATCATCTTATACGTCTCAATAAGATCCCCCCTCATCCTTCTAAACTCTAACGAGTACAAGCCCAGTCTATTCAGCCTCTCTTCATAGGTCAACCCCCTCAACTCCGGTATCAGCCTAGTAAACCTCCTCTGCACTCCCTCCAAGGCCAAAATATCCTTGCGCAAGTGCGGCGACCAAAACTGCACACAGTACTCCAGCTGCGGCCTGACCAGTGCCCTGTACAGTTGCAGCAAGATCTCCCTACTTTTATATTCAATCCCCCTCGCTATGAAGGCCAGCATCCCATTTGCCTTCCCGACCACCTGCTGCACCTGCAAGCTGGGTTTTTGCGACTCATGCACAAGGACCCCCAGATCTCTCTGCACCATAGCATGCTGCAGCTTTTCGCCCTGTAAGTAGTGGTCCTTCCTACTATTATTCCTACCAAAGTGGATAATCTCACACTTGCTAACATTGTATTCCATCTGCCAGGTCCTCGCCCACTCGCTCAGCCTATCTAGATCCCTCTGCAGACTTTCCACACCCTCCGCACAATTTGCTTTTCCACTTATCTTTGTGTCATCAGCAAATTTCGACACCTTACACTCAGCTCCCTCCTCCAGATCATCTACATAAATGGTAAATAGCTGAGGCCCCAGCACCGATCCCTGGGGCACTCCTCCACTAGTCACCAACTGCCAATCCGAATAGCACCCATTGACCCCCACTCTCTGCCTATTTGACAGCCAATCCTCTATCCACGCTAACACCCTACCCCCAACTCCGTGCCCTCTAACCTTCTGTGCAGCACCTTATCAAGCACCTTCTGAAAATCGAGAAACACGACATCCACCGGTTCCCCTCTGTCCACTGCACTAGACACATCCTCATAGAATTCCAATAAATTCGTCAGACATGACTTCCCCTTTTGCCTGCTACCCTTTTTAAACAGCGGCGTAACATTAGCCGTTTTCCAATCTTCCGGCACTTCCCCGGAATCCAGCGAGGTTTGGAAAGCAATCACTAAGGCATCCACTATCACCTCCGCCATTTCCTTCAGAACCCTGGGATGCATTCATAGAACATAGAACACTACAGCACAAACAGGCCCTTCGGGCCACGAGTTGCGCCGATCACATCAACACCTACCAATCAATAGACCTATCTATAACCCCCAATCCCACTAAATTCCATATACTCATCCAGAAGTCTTGTAAAAGACCCCAGCGAGTTCGCCTCCACCACCACTGACGGCAGCCGATTCCATTCACTCACCACCCTCTGAGTGATTCCATCCGGTCCTGGGGACTTGTCCACCATCAGTCCCACTAGTCTGTTGAGCACTACCTCTCTAGAGACAATGATCTCATTCAGGCCCTCAACTCCTACCATCTTTCTATCTTTAATACCCGGCAAACTATTTGCGTCCTCCTCCGTGAAGACCGAAGCAAAAAACTTATTTAAGGCCTCAGCCATTTCCTCATCCCCCACCACTAAACCCCCCCTCTCATCCTCTAAGGGTCCAACATTCACCCTAGCCAGCCTCCTCCTCTTTATATATTTATAAAAACTCTTGCTATCCTTTTTTATATTTAGCGCTAGCCTAGATTCATAGTCTATCCTTCCTTTCTTTACCAACTTCTTCGTCATTCTTTGTTGATATTTAAACCTCTCCCAATCCTCTACTTGCCCACTACTTTTAGCCACTCTAAACGCATCAGCTTTTAATTTAATACTCTCCTTTACCTCCTTTGTTATCCACGGCTCATTATCTCTCCTCCTACAATCCTTCTTTACCATTGGAATAAATTTCTGCTGAGCACCAAGAAAGATCTCCTTAAAGATCCTTCACTGTTCCTCAGCAGTCCTACCGCCCAATGCGCTCCCCCAATCTACATTCGCCAATTCCTCTCTCATCCTATCGTACTCCCCTCTGTTCAAACAAAGGACACAGGTCTGGGATCCTACTTTCTCCTCCTCCATCTGCATCAAAAACTCCACCATACAATGATCACTCTTCCCAAGAGGATCCCTCACAACAACGTCCCTAATTCTACCTGCCTCATTACATAGCACCAGATCCAAGATAGCTCGCTCCCTCGTCGGCTCCAAGACACACTGTTCAAGGAAACTATCCCAGCAGCGTTCCAAGAACTCCTCCTCAAGCCCACCGTGTCCAACATGGGTCGACCAATCAATATGTAGATTGAAATCCCCCATAATTATCACCGTTCCATTCCTGCACGCCGCATTTATTTGCGCGTTAGTAGCCCGCCCCACCTCCAGGTCATTATTCAGGGGCCTATAGACAACACCCACCAGTGTCTTCCTCCCTTTGCTGTTCCTAATCTCCACCCACAACGATTCCACATTCTGCTCTTTGGCGCCTATATCTTCAGTATGCTTTGTTTGTATAGTGCACAAGGAACAATACTTTTCACTCTGTACTAATACATGTGACAATAATAAATCAAATTAAATCAAAGCACCCTCACCTCGCGCACCCATTCTGAAAGTCCTCCGTTGCCTGGTAATAGATGGTGATGGCGACCCGTGCATCCGCATCAAAGGTAAATTCCACATTGTAACAGATTTTGGGTTTGGGAATCTCTTCCCCCACATTCTTCACCTCCTCAGTGCATCTGAAAAGCAGGAAAGTTTTCAGGCAGTCAGCATCTGTTTTAGAGTAACAGACTCATTGAGACTTCCACAGCGCGCTTCCTATACCATGCAGCACATTGTGCTTATGGTCATACAGGTTTACAGCATGGAAACAGGTCCTGTGGCCCAACTTGTCCATGTTGCCTCTTTTTTTTAAAACCCCTAAGCCAGTCCCAATTACCCGCATTTGCCCATATCCCTCGATACCCTTCGTACCCATGTAACTGTCTAAATGCTTTTTAAAAGACAAAGTTGTACCCCCTCTACTACTATCTCTGGCAGCTTGTTCCAGACACTCACCACCCTCTGTGTGAAAAAATTGCCCCTCTGGACACTTTTGTATCTCTCCCCTCTCACTTAAACCTGTGTCCTCTAGTTTTAGACTCCCCTACCTTTGGGAAAAGATATTGACTATCTAGCTGATCTGTGCCCCTCATTATTTTATAGAGGTCTATAAGGTCACCCCTCAGACCTTTTAAACTCCAAAGAAAAAAAGTTCCAGTCTATCCAGCTTCTCCTTATAACTCAATCCATCAAGTCCTGGTAGCATCCTAGTACATTTTTTTGCATTCTTTCTAGTTTAATAATATCCTTTCTATAATAGGGTGACTAGAACTGTACACAGTATTCCAAGTGTGGCTTTACCAATGTCTTGTACAACTTCAACAAGATGTCCCAACTCCTGTATTCAATGTCGTGACCAATGAAACCAAGCATGCCGAATGTCTTCTTCACCAATCTGTCCGTCTGTGACTCCACTTTCAAGGAGCTATGAACATGTACCCCTAGATCTCTTTGTTCTGTAACTCTCCCCAACACCCTACCATTAACTGAGTAAGTCCTGCCCTGGTTCAATCTACCAAAATGCATCACCTCACATTTGTCTAAGTTAAACTCCATCTGCTTCCTGTACCATGCTCTGTACACGTGTCGGCTGCTCTCAAAGCTCACTCTATTACTCAGATATTTGCAGTCGGTGTACATCAACACTCTCGCAATTCAAATCACTTACTTTACCAATCTCAGTGTGTCTTTCCGGATGTTTATCAGACTCCGCAATGTCTTGACTGGATCCTGAGGGGGAGGGGCAGCATACGGAAACTAGAAAAGGACAAGAAGCAGAAAATGTCCCAATCAAGGCACCCAGAAGAGAATTTCCTATTGGAATGTGGAATCAGATTCGAAAAATCCTGTGGGTGGAACTTCAGTCACAGACATAATAACTCTGAGTTTAACAGCAAAAACACATTCAAATATAGCAACGCAGAGAGAATGGCCCGAATTCTCCAATCCACTGGCAATGGGAATGGAGAATTGAACACATTTGGGGAATTCCAGCCTCTGTGTCGAGTATAAATGGTATAAAGTTTCAGCAGAAATAGACAGGGGTGCAGCTACAGGAATCTGAGTGGACAAGTTGGGAAGGTCATCATTGCCATCCTTTACCTGAATCATTAAAACTCGCTGAAGCCAAGGAGTCAGGATAAGGTGTTTTATTTTCCATGGGGCACCAGAGATTCAGTGCAGATTTAACGGACGTATTCACAATTTGGGTTTTGATAAACTAAGCAAGGAAAGTCAGTAAGCAGAGAGGCAGAGGTTTATGGTGAGGCAGTTATGATCTGGAATGTGTTTCCTGAGGACACAATAGGAACAGATTCCATTGGAAATTTCAAAAAGGAATTGGGTAAATGTGTGACAGGGAAAGATTTACAGGATTGGGGGGAGGAGGAGAGTGGGCCTAATGGGATTGTTCTTTCAAAGAGCTGCCAGACACATGATAGGCTGAATGGCCTTCTCTTTGCAGTGAGATTCTCACTAGGGCAGTCAGAGAGATTCACCTTCCATTCTACAAAGAACAAAGAAAATTCCAGCACAGGAACAGGCCCTCCAGCCCTCTAAGCCTGCACTGACCATGCTGCCCCGACTGAACTAAAACCCCCTACCCTTCTGGGGACCATATCCCTCTAACTCCTGAAATAGTCATTTCCAGGAGAGGTGACCACAAAGCAGCTGGAGTATCATAAAAAAACTTCATTTTTAATCTGCCATTCTTACCTAGTCTGTCTTATTTATAACTCGAGACCAACCGCTTTTAGCTGCCCCTGACTTTTGGAAAATCCACCAACAAACAATTAAAGGTTCCACAGCAAAGTCTAAGGAATTGTACCAAGTGCCACCTTTGTATCTCTGAGGATCAATCCCAGAATTAACTTAAACCAGTGTTATTCACAACAGGACTGGCCGATAGCTCCTAGGGCCAACACACCTTCTGGCTCTTTGTGAACGATGATGTGGAGATGCTGGCGTTGGTCTGGGGTACTCTCAGTAAGAAGTCTCACAACACCAGGTTAAAGTCCAACAGGTTTATTTGGTAGCACGAACAAGCACAAGCTTGTACTGCCAAATAAACCTGTTGGACTTTAATGTGGTGTTGTGAGACTTCTTACTGTGTTTGTGAGTGGACAGACTGAATAACAAAGACATCACAGTGCAATCCGTTGGCAAGTTCCATCTAGTGGTTTGGGAGCTGGGGGCTTCTAACCCTGGGACCGTTCTGTACGACTGATCCAAGTGAGCCAGGCTGGGGATAAAGACTAGGATCGCTCTGTGTTCTACCCTACACCAAGTAAAGACAGCACACTCTCATGATTGAGTTGTTATTTTTAACACTAATAACTGTGACCTCTGCAGACTCATATGGAAATGTCATCTGTGAGATCAGAGCTTAGCTCCGTTACCAGGGTAACCAGCCTACTGTCCGCACTTGATCCACACACCGATTGTTGAAGCCAGGCTAAAGGGCAGCATTTTAATTACTAATCTCACTAATTTAAAATCACATTTTAAGAAAGCCGTAAATACCTGACACTAAACAGAGTGCAGAATCCACTGGATACAATCATATAATCCCGACATTTGGCCCATCGAGTCTGCACTGACCCTCCAACAGAGCATCTTACCCAGACCCTCTTGCCCCATAAGCCCACATATTTACCCCAATCCTCATAACCTGGAAACTAAGGGGCAATTTAGCATGGCCAATGCACTTTAAAGAGCACATCTTTCAGACAGAGAGAGGAAACAGAGCACCGGAGGAAACCCACGCAGACACTGGCAGAGTGTGCAAATTCCACACAGACGTGACCCGAGGCTGGAATTGAACCCAGGTCCCCGGCACTGTGAGGCAGCAGTGCCACTGTGCCAGCATTTACCAGCAACTGATGAATCTCAGTGATCAGAACGACGTGTCACATACTTCCTGAGGGCACACAATTCACTGCTTTTATTCATTGTGTTTGATAAGGTTCCCCCCAGTAAGCTATTACAGAAAATACAGAGGCATGGGATTGAGGGTGATTTAGCGGTTTGGATCAGAAACTGGTTAGCTGTAAGAAGACAGAGGGTGGCGATTGATGGGAAATGTTTATCCTGGAGTTCAGTTACTAGTGGTGTATCACAAGGATCTGTTTTGGGGCCACTGCTGTTTGTCATTTTTATAAACGATCTGGATGAGCGTGTAGAAGGATGGGTTAGTAAATTTGCGGATGACACTAAAGTCGGTGGAGTTGTGGACAGTGTGGTAGGATGTTGCAGGTTACAGAGGGACATAAGAACATAAGAAATAGGAGCAGGAGTAGGCCATCCAGCCCTTCGAGCCTGCCCCGCCATTCAATAAGATCATGGCTGATCTGTCGCTGCTCAGTTCCACTTTCCCGCCCTCTCCCCATAACCCTTAATCCCCTCTCTTATCAAAAACCCATCAACCCGCTTCTTGAAAATATTTAGCGAGGCAGCCTCCACCACTTCAATGGGTAGAGAATTCCAGAGATTCACCACCCTTTGAGTGAAGAAGTTCCTCCTCAACTCCGTTCTAAAACGCCCCCCCTTTATCTTGAGGCTGTGCCCTCTAGTCCTACTGTCTTTTTTCAGTGGGAAGAGTCTCTCCACCTCTATCCTATCCATCCCATTCATCATCTTATACGTCTCAATGAGATCTCCCCTCATTCTTCTAAACTCCAACGAGTACAAGCCTAGTTTATTCAGCCTCTCCTCATAGCTCAACCCCCTCAACTCCGGTATCAGCCTAGTAAACCTCCTCTGCACTCCCTCCAAGGCCAAAATATCTTTGCGCAGGTGCGGCGCCCAAAACTGCACACAGTACTCCAGCTGCGGCCTCACCAATGCCCTATACAGCTGCAGCAAGACCTCCCTACTTTTATATTCAATCCCCCTCGCTATGAAGGCCAGCATCCCATTCGCCTTCCTGACCACCTGCTGCACCTGCAAGCTGGGTTTTTGCGACTCATGCACAAGGACCCTGAGGTCCCTCTGCACCGTCGCCTGCTGCAGTTTTTCGCCCCGTAAGTAACAGTCCTTCCTACCATTCTTCCTACCAAAGTGGACCACCTCACACTTGCCAACATTAAATTCCATTTGCCATTTCCTGGCCCATTCGCCCAGCCTATCTAGATCCTTCTGCAGACTCTCCACACCCTCCGCACAATTTGCCGTTCCCCCAATCTTGGTGTCATCAGCAAATTTCGACACCATACACTCGGTTCCCTCCTCCAGATCATCTATATAAATGGTAAAAAGCTGAGGCCCCAGCACCGACCCCTGGGGCACTCCACTAGTCACCATCCGCCAATCCGAATAGCACCCGTTGACCCCCACTCTCTGCCTCCTATTTGACAACCAATCCTCTATCCACGCTAACACCCTACCCCCAACTCCATGTCCCTCGACCTTCTGCAATAACCTCTTGTGAGGTACTTTGTCAAACGCCTTCTGAAAATCCAGAAAGACCACATCCACCGGCTCTCCTCTATCGACCGCCCTAGACACATCCTCATGGAACTCCAGTAAATTTGTCAGACACGACTTCCCTTTAATGAAACCGTGCTGCGTCTGCTCTATCAAGCAATTCCCTTCAAGATGCCTCGCAATTTCCTCCTTAATGACAGATTCTAACATTTTACCTACCACAGACGTTAAACTAACCGGCCTATAATTCCCCGCCCTTTGCCTGGCACCCTTCTTAAACAACGGCGTAACATTAGCCGTTTTCCAATCATCCGGCACTTCCCCGGAATCCAGCGACGTCTGGAAAATAACCACCAAGGCATCCACTATCACCTCCGCCATTTCTTTCAGAACCCTCGGATGCATTCCATCCGGTCCTGGGGACTTGTCCACAATCAGTCCCTCCATTCTGTTGAGCACCACCTCTCTAGTAACAGTAATGTCATTAAGACCCACCAGTCCTACCACCTTTCCATCGCTAACACCCGGCAAATTATTCACGTCCTCCTCCGTGAAGACAGAAACAAAAAAGTTATTCAATACCTTAGCCATATCCCCATCCCCTACCACTAGGTCCCCTTTCTCATCCTCTAAAGGACCAACGTTCACTCTAGCCAGCCTCTTCCTTTTTATATATTTATAAAAACTCTTGCTATCCTTTTTTATATTAAGCGCTAGCCCAGCTTCATAGTTTCTCCTACCCTTCTTTATCAACTTCTTCGTCATTCTTTGTTGACATTTAAACCTCTCCCAATCCTCTTCTCGCCCACTACTCTTAGCTACTCTAAATTCCTCCGCTTTTAATTTAACACTTTCCTTCACCTCCTTCGTTATCCACGGCTTATTACCTCTCCTCCTACTATCCTTTTTGACCATCGGAATAAATTTCCACTGAGCACCAAGAAAGATCTTAAAGATCCTCCACTGCTCCTCAACAGACCCTCCCTCCAACGCGCTCCCCCAGTCCACATTTGCCAATTCTTCTCTCATCCTACCGTACTCCCCTCTATTCAAACAAAGGACGCGTGTCCGGGAACCCACTTTCTCCTCCTCCATCTGCACCAGAAACTCCACCATACAATGATCACTCTCCCCAAGAGGATCCTTCACCACAAGGTCCCTAATTCTACCCGCCTCATTACATAGCACCAGATCCAAGATAGCTCGCTCCCTCGTCGGCTCCAACACACACTGTTCAAGGAAACTATCCCGGCAGCATTCCAAGAACTCTTCCTCGAGCCCCCCACGTCCAACATGGGTCGACCAATCAATATGCAGATTGAAATCCCCTATAACTACAGCCGTCCCATTCCTGCACGCCGCACTTATTTGCGCATTAACAGCCCGCCCCACCTCCAGATCATTATTCGGGGGCCTACAGACGACACCCACCAGCGTCTTCCTCCCTTTGCTGTTCCTAATCTCCACCCATAACGATTCCACCCTCTGCTCCTTGGCTCCAATATCATCCCTTGCTACCACTGTGATGCTATCCTTAATCAGCAGAGCTACGCCCTCCCCTTTTCCCTCCTGCCTATCCTAGCCTAAACACTTGATAACCCTGTACATTCAGCTCCCAGTCCCTGTCACCCTGCAGCCACGTCTCTGTAATGGCCACCAGATCGTATCCATTTGTGTCGATCTGCGCCACATAGATAAGCTGCAGAGCTGGGCTGAGAGGTGGCAAATGGAGTTTAATGCAGAAAAGTGTGAGGTGATTCACTGTGGACGGAGTAACAGGAATACAGAGTATTGGGCTAACGGTAAGATACTTGGTAGTGTGGATGAGCAGAGAGATCTCAGTGTCCATGTGCATAGATCCCTGAAAGTTCAGAGACTATCTATCCTCCTCATCATTTATAAACCTCTATTAAGTTGCCTCTCATCCTCCTCCCCTCTAAAGAGAAAAGCCCCAGCTCCCTCAATCTTTCCTCATAAAACCTACCCTCCAAACCAGGCAGCATCCTGGTAAATCTCCTCTGCACTCTCTCCAATGCTTCCACATCCTTCTTATAGCGAGGTGACCAGAACTGAACACAATATTCCAAATGTGGTCTCACCAAGGTCTGGTATAGTTGCAGTATAACCCCATGACTCTTAAACTCAAACCCCCTGTTAATAAACACTAACACACTTTAAGCCTTCTTCATGGCTCTATCCACTTGAGTGGCAACCTTCAGAGATCTGTGGATATGAACCCTAAGATCTCTCTGTTCCTCCACATTTCTCAGACGCTGCCGTTGACCCTGTGATCTGCATTCAAGTTTGTCCTACCAAAATGAATCACCTCACACTTATCAGGGTTAAACTCCATCTGCCACTTTTCGGCCCAGCTCTGCATCCTATCAATGTCTCTTTGAAGCCTGCAAGAGCCCTCCACCTCATCCACTACTCCACCAATCTTGGTGTCATCAGCAAATTTACTAACCCACCCTTCAGTCCCTTCCTCCAAGTCATTGATAAAAATCACAAATAGCAGAGGACCCAGCACTGATCCCTGTGGTACACCGCTGGTAACTGGCCTCCAGTCTGAAAATTTTCCCTCCACCACCACACTCTGTCTTCTATGATACAGCCAGTTACTTATCCAATCGGCCAAATTTCCTTCTATCCCACATCTCCTTATTTTCTTCATGAGCCTATCGTGGGGAACCTTATCAAACGCCTTACTAAAATCCATGTATATGACATCAACTGCTCTACCTTCATCTACACACTTAGTTACCTCCTCAAACAATTCAATCAAATTTGTCAGGCAAGACTTACCCCTCACGAAACTGTGCTGACTATCCCGGATTAAACTGCATCTTTCCAAATGGTCATAAATTCTATCCCTCAGGACCCTTTCCATTAACTTACTGACCACCGAAGTAAGACTAATCAGCCTATAATTACCAGGGTCATTCCTATTTCATTTCTTGAAGAGAGGAACAACATTCGCCACTCTCCAGTCCTCTGGCACTATCCCTGTTGACAGCAAGGACCCAAAAATCAGAGCCAAAGGCTCTGCAATCTCATCCTTTGCCTCCCAAAGAATCCTAGGATGTATCCCATCTGGCCCAGGGGACTTATCCACCCTCAGGTTTTTCAAAATCAGTTGATAATTATCAGGTGAGGAGCAGCGTTCCAAAAGTTCGTGCTACCAAATAAACCTGTTGGACTTTAACCTGGTGTTGTGAGACTTCAAACATGCTTACCCCAGTCCAACGCCGGCATCTCCACGTTATGTGTATAGTACACACACATATACAATACTTACAGCTACAGGGCGAATTCCCAGGAAATTCAGGTCACTGTTCTCTCCAAACAAGTAGCCTTCAGGATGAGTGGAGTCAAATGTCTGAGCTCCCATGATGAAATGACTCGCAAAGTAATTGCCTGAAAGAGCAGAGAACGCACGTCTAAGTGAGAATCAAATGGCAGATACACATCTCCAGCTTAGACCGAGTGCCCAGGGCCAGGGGTCAAACAGGGGAAGATTTGTGAGGTTCAGTGTCTGTGCGATTGGAAATGTTGACACAGCCAGTGGAAGGGAAATTGATTCTAACATAGCAATGTAACTAATTTCTGAATCACCATTAGATTTCCCACAGGAGAACTTGCAAAACAAAACCTCTTCGAAACGCAACACCTTGTTTG
Organism: Carcharhinus amblyrhynchos; assembly: GCF_965287045.1. Taxonomy (NCBI): domain Eukaryota; kingdom Metazoa; phylum Chordata; class Chondrichthyes; order Carcharhiniformes; family Carcharhinidae; genus Carcharhinus; species Carcharhinus amblyrhynchos. Next base: position 4,524 of record NW_027650308.1, on the reverse strand, counting down.
AAATGCAGTGTCTCTGGGTTTTAATAATGACTGATTTCAGTATCTCTAACACCCACCCGCTCAGCAATATATCAACTTTCTCCCAACCAGTAACAAACCCCCCAGCCCTACCCCCTGCACCTCCCCACCCCACCCCACCCCCACCCCACCCTCTGCCCCACACCCCCCACCCCACCCCCTGCACCCCCCCCACACCCCCGCCCTACCCCCTGCACCCCCCCACCCCACCCTCTGCCCCACACCCCCACCCCACCCCCTGCACCCCCCCCACACCCCCGCCCTACCCCCTGCACCCCCCACTCCAACACACCCCCACCCCCCACACCCCCCCACCCCCTGCACCTCCCCCCACACCCCCGCCCTACCCCCTGCACCCCCCACCCCACCCCCCCCACCCCCTGCACCCCCCACCCCACCCCCCCCACCCCCTGCACACCCCACCCCACCCCACCCCCCCACTCCAACACACCCCCACCCCCCACACCCCCCCACTCCAACACACCCCCACCCCCCACACCCCCCCACTCCAACACACCCCCACCCCACCCCAACACACCCCCACCCCCCCCACCCCAGCACACCCCCACCCCACCCTCTGCCCCACACCCCCCTCCCCACCCCGCCCCACACCCCCCCCCAACCCCCTCCCCCCTCCCCACCCCACCCCGCCCCACACCCCCCCTCCCCCCCCACCCCCTGCACCCCCCACCCCCCACTCCAGCACACCCCCACCCCCCACCCCCCCCTCCAGCACACCCCCACCCCCCACCCCCCCACTCCAGCACACCCCCACCCCCCACACCTCCCCCACCCCCTGCACCCCCCACCCCCACTCCAGCACACCCCCACCCCCCACACCTCCCCCACCCCCTGCACCCCCCACCCCCCACTCCAGCACACCCCCACCCCCCCCACTCCAGCACACCCCCACCCCCACCCCCCACACCTCCCCCACCCCCTGCACCCCCCCCCCCACTCCAGCACACCCCCACCCCCCACCCCCCACCCCCCCCACTCCAGCACACCCCCACCCCCCACCCCCCACCCCCCCCACTCCAGCACACCCCCACCCCCCACACCTCCCCCACCCCCTGCACCCCCCCCCCCTGCACCCCCCCCCCCACTCCAGCACTCCAGCACCCCCCCCCCCCCCCCCCCGGTTACAGTGTGTCCGCTCCCGGTATTTACCGGATTTGGGGGGGTATCTGTACACCGATCCCGCCGGGATATCCAGCTCCTCCACCCCGGCTTCCTGGCGGCTGCTTAAAGCTCCCATTCCCGCTATTCCCGCTTTTCCCGCTCTCTCCTCCCGGTTTTCCCGCTCTCTCCTCCCGGTTTTCCCGGTTTTTCCTCCCGGTTTTCCCGGTTTTTAGGCCGATCTCTGCAAAGCGCGTTCCCGGAGCTGCGGCCGCGGCGCGTTCCCGTCACGCAGTTTAATCCGGATTTAAACTGGACCCGGATTCATTTCCCGGGAAAAGTTTCTCAAAACCGGGAGCGAGGGTCCGGCTAATCCCGACAGATAAACCCAGCTCAAAGCTTCCAACACCCCGGGACCACCCTCAATACAGCAAAATCACCCAAAAATCATCCCAAATCACCCAGAAATCATCCAAAATCACCCGAAAATCATCCAAAATCACCCAAAAATCATCCAAAATCATCCCGAAAATCATCCTGAATCACCCAAAAATCATATAAAAACTCAGCAAAAAAGAATGACCAAAATTCAGCAGGGAATTGGTAGGAATTCCCATTTGATTGGCGGGTTGTGTCAAATGGGTAATGAAGAAATTTAAAAAAACTAAAGCTGCCTTTGCTGGAAATCTGAGCCAGTCAGAGTCTGAATGTCCAGAACCTCCCATCAGAGAGAGGAAAAACCCTAACTCCATAAACCCTAACTCAGCCTGCCTTCAGTGTCCCCAGCGCAGAGGAAACTGCATTGGAAGCAGTGAATACAACAAACCACAATGAAGGAGGTTCAAGTGAAACTGCTTCACTTGAAAGGAATGTTTGGGTCCTTGGGCATTGAGGGGAGGGGAGGTAAATGGACAGGTGCTGCATCTTCAGTGATTGCATGGGAAGGTGCGTGAGAAGATGAAGGGTTCAGGGCAACGGAGGAGCAGGCGAGTCAAGGAGGGAGTGGTCCCTGTGGAATCCAGCCCAGGGTGGGGGTGGGGGTGGGGGGGATAGTGCCATTGTGCTGGAGTTGACGGAATGGCAGAGGATGATCCTTTGAATGCAGAGGCTGGCGAGGTGGAAAATGAGTACAAGAGAACCCAGTCCTGGCTCTGGGAAGGGGTGAGGGCAAAGATGTGGGAGATTGGTCAAATACAGTTCAATGCCATCAACTACAGTGGGGGGAGCCTCAATTGGTAAACAGACGGACTTGTCAGAAGCATTGTTTCCCAAGTCAGAGGCGAGGAAACTGGGAGGATGGGATGGGATCCTTATGGGAGCTGGGTGTGAGGAGCTGTATTCAGGGTAGCTGAGGGAGTCAGCAGGTTTATAATGTACATTATTAGACAATCTATCTTCAGAAATACTCAGTCAATGGGAGGGCATTGGGGGCAGGTACAGAGCAAAGAGATCTAGGGGTACAGGTTCACAGCTCCTTGAAAGTGGAGTCACAGATGGACAGAGTGGTGAAGAAGGCATTCGGCATGCTTGGTTTCATTGCTCAGAACATTGAATACAGGAGTTGGGATGTCTTGTTGAAGTTGTACAAGACATTGGTAAGGCCACACTTGGAATACTGTGTACAATTCTGGTCACCCTATTACAGAAAGGATATTATTAAACTAGAAAGAGTGCAGAAAAGATTTACTCGGATGTTACAGGGACTTGATGGATTGAGTTATAAGGAGACGCTGAATTGACTGGGACACCCCCCCCACCCCCGTACTCCCTCCCCACCCTCCACACCTCCCCACCTCCACATCCCCCCACCCTCCACACCCCCATCCCCCAAACTCCGCACACACATCCTCCACCCTCTGGATCCCCATCCCCCACTCTCCGCAACCCCCATCCCACACCCTCCATCCCCCATCCTCCGTACCCCATCCCCCACCCTCTGCACCCCCATTCCCCACCCTCCACTCCCCCATCCCCACCCTCCCGCATCCCCCGCAACCCCATCCTGCACACCCTCATTCCCCCATCCTCCGCACCCCCATCATCCATCACCTTCCGCATCCCCTGCATCCCCCCCATCCCTGCACCTATCACCCACCCACCCTGACAGCCACAGTTAGAGCTTCTGACCAGAGGCTGTGGATATTCTGAGCAGGGGAATGGCAGGGGGGGGAGAGGAGGAGAATCGAGCAACATTTCAGGAAAATGTAACTCCCTCCCCATGGAATAAATTTGCAGACAGTAAAGGTCTGATCAGTGTCTTCAGTGAATGGACACAGGTGATGAGGGGGATCCCGTTGCTGTGAACTTCCTAAAGCTCTTTGACAAATTTATTTTCAGACAGAAAGCTCCGGTGTAAAAGCACAGCGAGGATACAGGATGGTGGAAAGGACAGAAGGGAAACAGCTGGTACTCAGACTGGGGGAGAGCATTTGCTCTCAGTGTGGGGGTGACATCAGGGAATTTATAACCAGTGTTTCATCTCATAATTTCCATAGGTCAGGAATTTTCAGGTTGATGCGGGTGAGTCAGGTTGAGCGGCTGATGGAGTTTAATGCGGATCAGGGTGAAATTCTGCACTTTGGTTGCAGGAATAAAAACACAATTTATTAACTAAATGGAGACTGCAAAGTGCATTGGTGCTGAGGGATCTGGGTGTCCTTGTGCATGAATTGCAGAAAGTTAGTATGCAGGTGCAGCAGGTAATAAGGAAGGCAAATGTGATCGTGGCTTTTATTGCTAAAAGAATGGACTAAGAAAGTGCTGTTGCAACTGGATAGGACCCTGGTGAAACTACTGAATATTACACACAGTTCTTTTGATTTTGATTTGATTTATTATTGTCGTACAATGAAAAGTATTGTTTCTTGCATGCTCTACAGACAAAGCATTCCGTTCACAGAGAAGAAAAGGAGAAGGTGCAGAATGTAGTGTTACAGTCATAACTAAGGTGCAGAGAAAGATCAACTTAATGCAAGATAGGTCCATTCAAAAGTCTGACGGCAGCAGGGAAGAAGCTGTTCTTGAGTCAGTTGGTACGTGACCTCAGACTTTTGTACCTTTTTCCTGATGGAAGAACATAGAACATAGAACACTACAGCACAAACAGGCCCTTCGGCCCACGAGTTGCACTGATCACATCAACACCTACCATCTATAGACCTATCTATAACCCCCAATCCCATAAAACCCCATACACTCATCCAGAAGTCTTTTAAAAGACCCCAGCGAGTTCGCCTCCACCACCACTGACGGCAGCCGATTCCATTCACTCACCACCCTCTGAGTGAAAAACTTACCCCTAACATCACTTCTGTACTTTCCTCCCCGCACCTTAAATCTGTGTCCTCTCATAGCGACCATTTCAACCCGGGGAAATAGCCTCTGAGA
>NW_027650307.1:0-113812 GCF_965287045.1 Carcharhinus amblyrhynchos | reverse complement strand
CAGAGGCAGAGACCGGGCATCCCGGAGGCTCCCTGAAACTGACCTGTAAAACCAGCGGGTTCGATCTTAGCGGCTACTACTGGATGGGTTGGATCCGGCAGGTTCCCGGACAGGGACTGGAGTGGCTGGTTAGCTACTATAGCTCCGGCAGCTACGCGCCATCAATTCAGGGCCGATTTACTGTGTCCAAAGACACTTCAAACAACATCTTCTCTTTGGACATGAGGAGCCTAAAGATTGAAGACACGGCCATCTATTACTATGCAAAAGGACACAGCGAGAGGATCCAGGGCTGCACCCGGACAAGAACAGCCCGGGTGGGGATTCCGCAACTTCCATCATAACCTGAAGGTCAGTATCTGTTTTAAATGCAATATGATCGAGGGTGGTCAGAACCAAACTATAATCGTGTTTAAAATAAAAGTAACACAGAAAGCATTTAACAGTAAAACTTCCCAAACTCACCGATATAACTGGTGAGCTTTTCACTGACTTTATATTCATTGTAGTTTCAGCAAGTACGACACACGATATATTGCTCTTTTTAATATTTCTGATAGATTGTGTTATATAAACAGTTGCCTACATTTTACATTAGGGAAAAACTAATGGTCCATTTAAAGTGAATATTGAACAGCAGTACTGAACAGAGTGAGTGAAGTTTTTGTAAGGGTGTGTGTCACTGTGATATACAACAGGGGGGTCACAGTGCTGAGAAAAGCGCCATCCTCATACAAAAACCTCAGAAAAGGACGTTGCTTAAATTTGTGACCAATGCCATTGCCGAATGCCAAAGTAAATGAGGGTTCAACAAAATACTACTTAGAAACAGCATTGTTTTTGTTTAAGATGTAAAATGCTTCAATTTTATTGTTATTGATTTACACGCTGAATGTGCACAGAGAGTGTAAAAGTTTCTAACCCCCTTTATCAATATCATGACCAGTAAAAATTGAAATATCTCACTGACTCACCCTTAACGAGCTGGAAACAGACTTTTGAAATAGCAGTGAAATTAACTGTCTGTATTTTACTGCTAACAGTCCGCCTCAGTATTTGTCATGCTGTGTCTCACTGTGATAGCTGGATGGCACAGCAGTTGCTGTCAATACAAAAACCCCTCAGCACCGATTGACTGGAACTGGATCAGTGTCACTTTTAAATCCCAACTGTAATCACAGCACAGTATTATTTATGTCCAGCACTGACCATATGACAAGAATAAACATGGAAAATCTTGATAATTACTCAATTATCGATGTGTGTTTTCAACAACATGTTCACGTGTAACTCTGTGAAATATAAAACATTAGGGTCATTTATGAATGTCAAATGGTATCCAGAAATACAATTATAATTTAATGAACATTAATTGATTTTGCTTTTCCTTGGGTTTGTGAATATTTAAAATAATGGTGATTTTGTTTCTATTTTGTGCAGGGACGGTTATTGTCTGACACAGCCTCCGGAATGTGACACTGTGACTACTTCGCTTACTGGGGACAAGGGACCATGGTGACGGTGACGACAGGTAAGAACCATCCACTTATTGAGTAACTGGTTTACATGTGTCTTTGTTTTATATTTTTATCTGTACTAATAATCCATTTGGTAACATAAATGTGAGTTTGGTGGATTCTCGGTTGAGAATTGTTACAATGTTTCCTGTGATTCTGCTGCAAAGGGGTTTTAGAATTCCGCTCTTTCTGGACAATAGGTGCTGCTGAGGGATTCAATCCCAAATTGTTGGGAATTTGTGTTTATCTGTTGAGGTTACTGTGTGGTTGGGTTACTTTAAAATCCGAATGTCTGTTACACAATTCAGCGTTTCTGCAGCGTTTAATCTCGGTGACATCTAGTGGCTGTGGGTCGAACCATCTACTGCACAAGTGTTTGAAATTTAAACCAAAAATTATAAAAAATCTAAAATTTCTATATTTATCCTGTGAAAATGTTCCACTCATTCACAATGCTGGTGCTGCTGTGCAATATTTTCTGCTTATTCTACACATTAATTAGTTTGGTGATGGGCGAATTGGCTGGAATTTATATTAAACATTTCTGTAAATGTTATATTTGATTCTGTTGAAAGAGTTTGTAGAATTGTGCTGCTTCTGCATGAAGCGGGGTTCAGTCTCTCAGTGATGCTTTTTTTTCTGGTGAGGAGATTATGTATCTGGGTGATTCTAAATACGTAAAATTTGTGAATTAATTTAGTGTTTCTGCATTGTTTGAACTCAGTGACACTGAGCTGTTACACGTTTTGTGATTGAATATGAACATTCTGCCGGTTCGCAACTGCTTGACGCATAACTGCAGGCAGAAATAAAGCAGGCTTTATTGTGTTTGTATGTTTAAAATCTTTAGTGATAACGGCTTAGGCCACTCGTTCAGAACATAGTTTGTCCCTGTATTCACAATTTGGAATACCTGCAATGTTTAATCTCGGTGGCATTTGATGGCTGGAACTTTTACCATCCAAATTATTAAATATGTTTGAAATATGACCCAATATGAATAAGATGGGATGAAGTTTCAATATTAATTTTTTGCACAAATTCCACCTCCTCGCAATGCTATTGCTAGTATTCTAGATATCTGTTTAGTTTAATAATTGGTTAAGAGCTGGTTTGCTGGATTCGATATTGAGATTTATTTTGCAATGTTACATTTGATTCAGTTGAATGGATAATTGAGCTATTTTTCTGTGAAGCGGACTCATTCCCTCATTGATGTGTTTTGTTGTGTTTCTGCTGAGGAGATCCTGTGGTGCAGTCGCTGTGAATGTTTAAAATTTGCGCTGTGATTTGGCTTTGTGGCATTATTTCTGTGTAGTTTAAATAGTGTTTTAACGGTGCCGTTGAGAGTTTAGATGTTTTCTGGTTGAACGCAAACAATCTTTGAGTTTGAAAATCCTTGTAGGGAGAAAACAAGCAGGTTTGGGGCAAAAGAACTAAAAGGTATCACAGCATTTTTATAAATTTAACTAACGCTTACAAATTCAACTAAGTCATGACTTACAACGCTCATTCGGACACTTAGTCTTTGCTGCAATCACAAACTTCTCATGAACAAGTTTAATAGTAAAATTAATATAAATCAAAGAATTATTAATCAGTAATATAACTCCATATTCACCACAGATTATTTTATATTAATAATTTAGCAATAATTCCCTTTAATAGTTCTGTTGTGTTTTTCACACAATTAACATGACCAGAACATTTTCCAGACTGGAAATATTTCGTGACAATTCCAGAAGCTATTTCAATGATAACCTGCTGTTTTCACAGCAGCTCAGTTGAATAAGATACTTTGCATTAATCGGTATATCCCAGATTATGTTCTCATTTACTGGAATACGAGTTTTGCAGAATAATTTCCTTTTTGGAAATTTTTGTATCCGATTATTAATTTTTTTCTATGCATAGGGGGCACAGCCTCAAGATAAAGGGGGGCGGTTTAGAACGGAGTTGAGGAGGAACTTCTTCACTCAAAGGGTGGTGAATCTCTGGAATTCTCTGCCCGTTGAAGTGGTGGAGGCTGCCTCGCTAAATATTTTTAAGACGCGGGTTGATGGGTTTTTGATAAGAGAGGGGATTAAGGGTTATGGGGAGAGGGCGGGAAGGTGGAACTGAGCCACGACAGATCAGCCATGATCTTATTGAATGGCGGGGCAGGCTCGAAGGGCTAGATGGCCTACTCCTGCTCCTATTTCTTATTCGTTCTAAGTTTTTTTTAAAAATTAGATACCGAGATAATTAATTACTTAACTCAAAATTTGTGAAATTGTTTGGTGTTCCTCAATTGTTTTTACATTGTTTCAGCTCAGTGACACTGAGCAGTTCTGCCAAAATGAAAATAAAATTGCGTTTGAATATTCTTGTAGGGATAAAGCAGAAAAGTTTCGGAAAATAAAATAAATATATGTTAGGGCATTTTATTCATGTTAACTAATGGTTACATATTAAAATAAGACATGAATTACAATTCACTGTATCTCTGTTAGGGACATTACACTGCCCTGAATCTGTTATATTCGAAGTTCTCATTTTCAGAAAAAATAATTGCCTAGTTTTTGGGATTTGAGACAGTCAGGGAGAGATAGTAAAAAGGCAAAGGGAGTTTTAAAATGAACATCAGGTTAATTTAAAATGTTTATTGATTTTTTTTCACTGTTGTAATTTGACCTTTGATCAATTAGAATCAAATAGTTTATAAAAATTTGACAGAGTGAAAACAGCTTTCTGACAGATGGAATTCGCTGACACTCAAACAAAATTGTTCAACTGATTGTGTTTGAATTGTAGTAAAGTGTCAACAGAGACTAGCTACAGATTGACAATTAAATGCTTGAAATTCAAAAAGATTACTTTATATAAAAATAATACGATATTATAAATATTATAAAAATAATATTAGCTCAGCACTTAATAACATCATGTCTCCCATTAATGTTAAACACAGAATAGAATTCTCGGAAGAATAAATGACAGAATGGAAGAATTCATACTAACTGAAGCTTATGTTTAATTCTTATTAAATATTATAATGAAGAAAAGGTTGAGACTTATATTCTGCATCGTGTTTTTAGCGTCACAGAGGATTTGAATCAATTGTCGTCTCTGTGTTTGCACTGTTCAATTCAGATCTTCTTTAATTAAACAATGTGTTCAGTAATGAAGTTATATGGGTGGTCGAAATTATTAAATCTGGGAAGCAGTATTATTGATTTCCAATGGCCAGGCCGTTACAGTCTGTACAAACTCAGAAATCCGCATTTTTAACACCATTGTTGGTTATAATAAGACATTTGTAGTAAAAGTGAAAAAGTAAAATATTACAATGTGATTAGATTTAAGTAAATGAATGACAGATGTTTGAATGTTTCCGTTGAGTAATTTGTAACGATAGTTTAACATTGAGATTTAATTGTAACCTAATTATTTAGCAATGTTGGGGGCAGAAGCACGTTTTGAATGATTGAAAAGTCATTTTATTACAGAGAACAAATCAGCTGGCAGGAGAACTAACTGACAATTAACAATAACTTAAAATGTAATATTGACGCTGATTAATTCGAAACAAAAGACCTTGAATATTGCTCGATAAAGTGTTTTGCCTTGATTATTTTTTATCATTACAGTTAATTAAGAAATTAGATCCAATGTAAATGTTTCCCGGTTCGTTTAATTCTTACAGTGAAACTGCATCTCTGTTAGGGACATTGAACTATTACTGTGTCACTGTATCTCTGTTAGGGACATTGAACTGTTACTGTGTCACTGTATCTCTGTTAGGGACATTGAACTGTCCCGAATCTGTTATTTTTGCTCATTTTCAGCGAAATTACATTTTTACACAGTTTTCGCGAAGTGATACAGGCAGAGAGAAATAATTAAAAGTCGAGAGGAGTTCTGAAATGAATATCCGTTTAATTTAAAATAGGTTATTGATGTTTCTGTTGTCTGTTGACTATTGATCAATGAGAATCCAACAGTTTGAAATTGACAGATTGAACAGACCTTTCTGCTGGGAACTCGGCTGTTGAACTGTTTATGTCTGTTCTGTTTCTGGGCTGGTGGTCACTGTGTTGGGACCAGGAATCTCCCTGACTGGTTATAAATCTTCTGGTTCCTTCTCCTGTACTGCAGGGAGTGAAATTCGATTTATTTCTTCAATGCACTTGTATCTGTGAGACATGTGACTGTTTGACTCGGCGTCTCAGAAATTAAATCCCTGAAGCATATTGTGTCCATCAGAGAAGCAGAAACACCAGGCTGTAGAGGGAGAATTGGGTGATTTTTAAGCAGTGATGTGCCGGCCTTGGGAATGTTCGATGAACAAGTACAAAGTGAGATTTACTATATTGTGCTCCGTACTACAGCAGCCCCTGAACTGTTTAGTTTGACAGTTGAAGGGTCAAATTCACTTGCATATTATTTTTAATCTTCTAAAGGCATTTTAGAGACATTTGCTCGGCCAGAATTTTTAATCTAATTGTTCCTTCACAAAGTGTTGATATGAAGCATCCTTGAACAACTGCAGTCCATATGCTGCAGGCATCCGCCCTGCTGTTAGGCAGGGAGTTCCAGAATTTTGACCCAGCGATTATGAATGAATTGAGATATTGTTTCAGGTCAGGATGGTGTGTGTTTTGGAGGGAAGCTTACAGGTTATAGTGTTTCAGATGTGGATGCTGCCCTTGTCCTGTTAGGATGTAAAGACAGCGGGTTTGGACAGTGTAATCCATGGAGCCTTGGTGAGTTGCTGCAGTGCATTTTGTATATAATACACACAGTGCTGTCACTGCTTGTTAGTGATGGAGAGAGTGAATAGGGTGAATGAGGGGCCGGGTAATCTTGTGGGTGGCTTTGCCCTGGATTGTGTCAGATTGCGTGAGGTTTTACAAGTTTCTCTCATTGAGGAAAGAGGAATTTATTCAATTGTGACTGACTTGTGAAAGATTTAAATGTTTTTCCACACTTGCCCCACAGTCCGTGTTGTGCTCTCTTGTCACTCCCACTTACTGTGTGAGTGGGTGAGTATGTGTGGAGTGAGGATCCTTTTCCAGACTGAATCAGCCAGATAGAGACTTACACACATCACACACTCTCACACACATAAATACACACATACAGACGCTCATATTCTCTCACACATACAGACACACACTTACTTTCTCTCTCATACGATCTCTCACACATTCTCTTTCTCTCTCGGCCTACATACTCTGTCTCAAGTATAAATACAGACATACTCTAGCTCTCTCAATCAGTCTCTTTTCTCTCATATACAAAAACACACACACGCACACACGTCCACACACATTCTCTCCTACACGCAGACACACACTCACACACACACACACACACAAATATTTCTATACCTTTTGCACACACTATCTCACACCTGTACATTCTTGCTCTCTCACGCTAGCTCTCTCACAAACACTCTCTCACAAACATAGACCGATGCACACACTCTAACTTATGCACAGACACAGTCTCTCACATAGGCACAGTCTCGCGCAAACATTCTCTGACACACACACACACACACACACACTTGCTTCTGTCACCCACACACATTGAACACATCTTTCTCACTCACACACAATCCCATGCACATTTCCACACACTCATGAACAGTTTATTTTGCTTTCCAGTAGGCACACTGTCCCCTCTTGCAAACGCAGCCCACTGTCTCACACATGTGCAAACACAGTCTATCACACACAGGCACCTTCACACACACATTCACCCTCTCTCTCTCGCACACACATCCAAACACCCACTCACACACTTTCCATCTCACATATGTCAGAGAGACTGTCATTTACATCATAGAATAGAATCACAAGATCCTACAGTACAGAAGGAGGCCATTCAGCCCATCGAGTCTGCATCAACAGGAATCCCACCAAAGCCCTATCCCCATAACCACATGTGTTTACTCTAACTAGTCCTCCTGACACTACGGGGCAATTTAGCACGGCCAGTCCCCTGAACCCAAACTTCTTTGGACTGTGGGAGGAAACAAGAGCACCCGAAGGAAACCCAAGCAGACACGGGGTGAACTTACTAACTCCATACACAATGACCCATATCGGGAATTGAACTGTGAGGCAGCAGCGCTAATCACTGTGCCACCTCGGCCACCCCCTCCCCCTCCCCCACTAACATTTGAATGAGGGTGGGATCGAGGAGCCCGAGTAAAACTCATGTGAATAAGTTTCAGCGGGAAATTCTTCTCTGTTTGGAGTCATATTTAGCACAAAGCAAGATGGTGATGATTGTTGGAGGTCAAACATCCAAGTTGAGAAATCACTGCAGGAGTTCGGCAGGGGACTGTTCTGGGACCAACAATCTTCTTTTGCTTCATCAATGACACATTCCATCCAACATGAGGTCAGAAGTAGGGATTTCCATGTGTTACACCGGACACAAAGACACAATCAATAAGAAGGGATCTGGCTGAGACTAAGTCCGCCTGGCTCCCCAATACTGGTGTAAACTTGGTGTTTGATTCCTGTGTGACCCTAGTTTTGCTGGAAGCTTCCCTTCCAGCTCCCTCAGTCTGTCTATTTGTTCACTGATCCGTGTTTCTGAAAGAAAGGCCCCGACATTAAAGCAGCTGCCCGGTGATCTACACTGATTCCTGACTTTACACAGCCCTGTTACTGAAAGCTGATCAATGGAGAGAATCGGGAAAAGATCGATGGAGAGGGAGAGGAGGAGGTGGCTCACTGACTCTCTCACCCTCACCCACACTGACTCACTCACCCTCAATCTCTCATCCTCACTCAAATAACTTCACTCACTCACCCTCACTTGCCCACCTTCCCTCACTGACACACTCTCACTCACTCACCCTCACTCACTCACCCTCAATCTCTCATCCTCACTCAAACAACTTCACTCGCTCACCCTCACTCACCCACCTTCCCTCACTGACACACTCTCACTCACTCACCCTCACTCACTCAACCACAATCACTCATTCCCACTCACTCACCATCAGTCACACCCTCACTCACTCAACCACAGTCGCTCACCCCAACATACTCACTCCCACACACTCACTCCCACACACTCACCCCCACACACTCACCCCCACACACTCACCCTCAGTCACTCACCCTCACTCACTCACCCTCACTCACTCACCCTCACTCACTCAACCACAATCATCCATCCCCATTCACTCACCCACAAGCACTCACACACCCTCATTCAACCTCACTCGTTCAGTCAAACACACTCCCTGATTCATTCATCCTCACACCCTCACACACTCACTCACTCACAATCACTCACTCACTCACATCCATCCTCACTCACCCACAAACACTCATTCAACCTCACTCATTCAACCTCAATCACACACCCTGCCTCTCTCATTCTCACACCCTGACTGACTCACTCACATTCACTCACTCTCACACCCTCAGTCACGCACCCACATTCACTCACTCACCCTCACGCACTCACCCTCACGCGCCCTCTTTAACTCACTGTCACTCAGCCACCCACACTCATACACCATCACTCACTCAACCTCACTCACTGACTTAGACCCTCAGTCAGTCACCAACATTCATACTCACCTTCATTCACTCATCCCACTAATCCACCCTCACTCACCCAGTCTCACTCACTCTCACTCACTCACCCCATTCTCTCACACTCACTCACTCACCCCACTTACCCACCGTCACTCATCCAGTCTCACTCACTCTCACTCACACTCACTCACTCACCTACCGACCCTCAATCACCCAGACTCACCCCCACAGACTCAAGCTCAATGACCCTCTCTCTGTCTCTCTCACTTACGCCACCTCACCCATTCAAACTCACTCAGACTCACGCACTTACATTCACTCACACACCCTCACATACTCATCATCACTCAACATCACGCACCCTAACCCACAGATCCTCAATCACTCATCCTCTCTCAAACACCTTCACTCACTCACCCTCACTCTTCCACCCATCCACATTCATTCTCCCTCACACACCACCCTCAGTAACACACCCTGACTCATTCACTCTCACCCCTCACTTACACAGTTACATTCACTCCCTCACCCTCATTCACTCAATCTCACTCACTTCCACTCACCCATCTCAATTAACCTTCACACATCCTCACTCACTCTCCCACACTTTTTCAATCTTGCTTACCTACACTCATCCAGCCACCTTCACTCACATTCAGCCTCCTTCACTCACCTACCCTCTCTCACACACCCTCATTTACTCACACTCTCTCACCCTCACCCACACTTACTCACCCTCAATCACTCATCCTCACTCAAAGAACTTCACTCACTCACCCTCAATTCCCCACCTTCCGTCACACATGCACCATCACTCATCCACTCTGACTCATTTAATCACTCACCCTCACACACTCACATTCCCTCACTCACACTCACTGAATCTGTGTGGTGAGCGTCTGCAACGAGAGAGAAGAAAGATCTCAAGCGGCAGTTTGGTGTTCAAAGGTGGGAGCTGCCCTGGGAGTGCAGAGAGCTGGAGGAAATCGCTGGGGGCTCGGGGCCAGGGACAATGGCAAAGAGTCAGGGGAGAACAGGAGGGGTGGGAATGGGCAGAGAGCCGGGGTGGGGGTGGGCAGAGAGCCAGGGGAAACAGCAGAGAGCTGGGGGAAGGGCAGAGAGGCGGGGAAAGGGCACACAGCCGGGGAACAGGGCGGAAAGCCAGGGGAAAGGGCGGGGAGAGAGGGGAAAGGACAGGGAGCAGGGGGAAAGGGCAGAGAGACCAGTGAAAGGGCAGAGAGCCGAAAGAAAGGGCAGAGAGATGGGGGAAAGGGCAGAAAGACCAGGGAAAGGGGAGAGAACCAGGAAAAAGGGCGGAGAGGCACGATAAAGGGTAGGAGGGCAGGAGAGTCAGGGGGAAAGGTCAGAGAGCCGGGGGAAAGGAGACAGAGGGGAGGGAGCAGGGACAGAGGGCAGAGAGCTGAGGGAAAGCGCAGGGAGCTGAGGGAAAGAACAGAGAGCCGGGAGAGAGGGCACAGAGCTGGAGGGAAGTGTAGAGAACCAGGTGGTAATACAGAGAGCCGGATAAAAGGGGAAAAGAGCCACCGTGAAAGCCAGAGAGCCAGAGGAAAGGGCAAAGAGCTGGGGAAAATGGGCAGAGAGCGGGTGATGGATGGGCGGAGTGAGGAGGTACAGAGTAGAGCGAGCACCACAGTCAGCTCATCTGTAATCTCAGTGAATGATGGAGGAGACTTCAGGGCCTGAATGAGAAAGTCCTGCTATTAATGTATGATCCTTCAATGAGTCAATGTTGGATTTATTCGAATTTATAATCACATTTAGAGTTTCCTGATCATTCAGTAAATATTCATTCCGGAGGGATTTTTGAAGCAAACTCACTAATCTCCGTTTTGTGGAGTGAGAGGCAGTGAGTTGGAGAGAGGAAGGGGCACCAATCAGTTTGAACCCAGGCAATTTCCAAAACTAGTGTGGAGATGCCGGAGTGAGGTTGGTGTGGGCACAGGAAGGATTCTCACAACACCAGGTTAAAGTCCAACAGGTTTATTTGCAATCACAAGCTGTTGGAGCTCCCTCATCAGGTGAGTGGATAGTCTGAATGAAGGGAGAACTTCTTCATCACAAAGTGTTGTTGTTTGAGAAATAAACAGCGGTTTGTCACACATTGCTGTTGTTTGAGAAATAAATAGTTGCTGCAATAATGGAGAATTTTTTTGCTGTTCTCTGTTAATCCAATGAATGACATGTCATTGTGAGACTAACAGAATGTGTTTTCTTTCTTCCTAATTTGATAGAAGTGGAGACAGGGATATGAGTTTCTACAGAGATGACAATTCCCAAATGATAGAAGTAACATCATCTCAAAGGCGGATGAAAGATTTAATCGGGAAATATTAGGGATAAGTTCATAATTCTAATCAATGTTTGAGATAGAAACATCGAAAATAGAAGCTGGAGTTGGCCATTCGGCCCTTTGGGCCTACTCCGCCATTCACTTTGGTCAAAGCTCATCACTATCCTGATCACACCTACTACCCATATCCCTTCATCCATTTAACACCAAGAGCTATATCTAATATAGAAACCTATTTGTAACAATATGTTTGTTGACTTAATAAACGCAAGAGTCTAACTTGTTCAATTGGCTATTCTTTCCCAGCGACACCATCTGCGCCCAATCTCTACGGCCTGGTCTCCCCCTGTCAGCAACAGAACTCCGACGGCTCCATCACCTTCGGATGTTTGGCGATGGATTACTCTCCAGATGTTTCCAAACTGACCTGGAAGAAAAATCGGCAAACGGTCCCCAGTGGGTTTAAGACTTACCCATCAGTGAGAAACACGAAGGGAACCTACACCCTGAGCAGCCAGTTAACCATCAGCGACTCAGCGGGAGAATGTCCCAGAATTGACTGTGAGGTTCGACACATCAGCACAGTCAAGAGCATTAAAATAAAATGTAAGTGTTGTGGAGCTTGTGTAAAACAGAAAAACTGTGGTTAACATGTCGGGCCTTGGTTATAACTCATTTAAATAGATGTGCATAATTCGGCCCTTTGGATTGGTCCAGTTAGTGTCTATTGACTGCAAAATGAGTTAGAACATAGAACATAGAACATTCCAGCGCAGTACAGGCCCTTCGGCCCTCGATGTTGCGCCGACCAGTGGAACCAATCTAATGACCCTCTAACGTAAACTATTCCAATGTTATCCATATGCCTATCCACTGACCATTTGAACGCCCTGAAAGTTGGCGCGTCCACAACTCTTGCAGGCAGGGCATTCCACACCCTTACTACCCTCTGTTGACAAAAGTTTAATTGATCCACATCTTCTGCAGGAAATGACCGATCTGTTTGTTGTTCCTCAAGGCCCTGAGCATGAGATCCCTCCAACTCTTATCCTCACCGTGAGTTCCAGTGAAGAAATCTCACACAGGAAATTCGCAATCATCGTCTGTTCAATCATCGATTTCCAGCCAGGGTCAATGGAAGTGAGTTGGCTGAAGAATGGGGGAACCCACACATTCAGGAATTGTCACCTCTCCCCCCTGTGAAGTGAACGGGAACTTCTCGGCCAGCAGTCGGCTGACAGTCTCCGCTGGGGAATGGTTCAGCAAAGCGGTCTATACCTGCCAGGTCACTCACCAAGGACACACTCAGAGTCTGAACATCAGCGCATCTCAGGGTAAGAGACTCAAACAGAGGACAACATATATCATTCCGATGTTAATCAGAATTAGGGATCTATTCAAGTTGGTACAAAGCAGAGAACAACTTGTAAGTTATTGTCATGTAGTTTGCTGCATTAGGACAATATCTCATTCAGAATTTCATCAGAAAAACAATTTTTTGTTATCCTTTCCTGAGATGTGCATTTATTTCCCAAACCTGAGGGCACTGAAGTGTCACTCACGTTGCTGTCAATCTGGAGTCACATGCATGCCAGGCCAGATAAAGATAGCGGGTTGATTTTGCTAAGTAGCATTTTTGAACTAGGAGGGGTTTTACAGCAATAGCTTCATGAGAATCATTTCAACTTTGAATTATACGTTTTTATAAAATACAAATTTCACATTTGCAATGATGGGATTCGAATCTGTATCCCCAGAGTCTTGCCCGAGGTTATAAGCCCATTGACAACACTATGTGCCACTGCCTCCCCTTAAAAGAGTGCCCCCTATCTGTTTGAAGTAATATAGTGAGTGAGGTGGCCTTGATGTCAGCTTGTTCCTGAGACAGCTGGTAAAATTTGGAGAGACCGTAGGTGTGAGCCTGTTTCACAGGTCACAGCACAGGGGTAAAATGTTGGAAAGTGCATCCACCCTATTTATAAACCAACTGTCAGTACTTTTTCCCTGAGTTCAGGATGGTGTGTTTCTTTGGGAATTCTCCAATCCTGATTCATGGAAATGTTACCGCTGCTCCAATATTTAATACAGGGAATAATTCCATAGAGCAAGCTGGTTTCCCATTCGCCATGGAAGGTGAAAGGCGATAGTTAGAAATTGATATATTGAAGGCGACTTTGTCTCCTTCAGGCTGAAGACTGCTGTCCTGCTTCTGAAGGGGAACTAGGGTTCATTTCCATTTCTCATTCACAGATCGTCCCCAGTGCCTTGATACCACAGTGAAGATACAGCCACCACCAATAGAACAGGTCTTACTGGAGGCGACTGCGACCTTAACCTGCATCATTTCTAATCCTCCTGATGGCGTTAACGTGTCTTGGATCCGAGACAGGAAGTATTTGAAATCAGAGATTGCCAAAAAGCCCGGAGCGGATCGTGACAGCGTGATCAGCAAATTAAGCATCTCCACACAAGCCTGGCTGAGTGCGGCTGTGTTTGAGTGCGTGGTGAGCCATCAGGATCTGCCGACTCCTCTAAGAACATCTATCCACAAGGAAACAGGTGAGCTGAGAGATTGAAACAATAAATGTAGGGCCAACGTCAGGGTTCTGAGCAATGTGGAGGAACAGGGAGATCTTGGGGTTCATATCCACAGATCTCTGAAGGTTGCCACTCAAGTGGATAGAGCTGTGAAGAAGGCTTAAAGTGTGATAGTGTATATTAACAGGGGGTTTGAGTTTAAGAGCCGTGGGGTTATGCTGCAACTGTACAGGGCCTTGGTGAGACCACATTTGGAATATTGTGTTCAGTTCTGGTCACCTCACTCTAAGAAGGATGTGGAAGCATTGGAGAGAGTGACACACTGCCTGCTGTGATAGTGGAGTGCAGAGGAGATTTACCAGGATGCTGCCTGGTTTGGAGGGTAGGTCTTATGAGGAAAGGTTGAGGGAGCTGGGGCTTTTCTCTTTGGAGCAGAGGAGGATGAGAGGCAACTTAATAGAGGTTTATAAGATGATGAGGGGGATTGATAGAGTGGATGTGCAGAGACTATTTCCTTGGGTGGATGTTGCTGTTACTAAGGGTTATAACTATAAGGTTCATGGTGGGAGATATAGGAGGGATGTCCGAGGTAGATTCTTCACTCAGAGAGTGTTTGGGGTGTGGAATACACTGCCTGCTGTGATAGTGGAGTCGGACACTTTAGGAACTTTCAAGCGGTTATTGGATAGGCACATGGAGCACTCCAGAATGATAGGGAGTGGGATAGCTTGATCTTGGGTTCGGACATAGCTCGGCACAACATTTTGGGCCGAAGGGCCTGAACTGTCCTGTGCTGTTCTATGTTTCTATGTAAATGCATCACTGCGTCTATCTCCAGTGAAAGTGTACTACTCAATATTTAGTATTCAGTGCATGAATGTTCTCCCCTGAACTAAACAACTCTGGGCCGAGTGATATTTTTCTGGGGAGTTTGATGTGTTGATGAGTGAAAAGTGAACTGAAGGCGATGTTATTGGGTTTAGATCGAAGAAGAAGGGAGGAGCCAGATGTGGAGCATAAAAAGAAAAAAACAAAAAGAAACAGTAGATCAGTTGGGCCGAATGGCCTGATTCTGTGCTGTAAACTTTCTGAATCTTTCCACTCCGCCCCCCCGAGTTATTTGAGAAAACAATTGTGTTCACCTCTCCTCCAAGCTGCAAATCAAAAATGGGAAGAGTTAAAATCAGAAGCGAAGCACATTTCCCTGAGATCTAACCAGTGGTTTCATTGTCTCCAGAATTCTCCAGTTTATTGAAATTTATTGTACATTTTCTGCAGATCCAAATCCGCGGGAACCGGTCGTCTCTGTCCTCCTGCCCTCGGCAGAAGACGTCTCCGCTCAGAGTTTCGTCTCCCTCAGCTGCTTAGTGAGAGGTTTCTCCCCCCGAGAGATCTTCGTCAAGTGGACCATCAACGACAAGCCGGTGAATCCCGGCAACTACAGGAACACCGAGGTGGTGGCGGAGAACGGCGATAGCTCCTTCTTCATGTACAGCCTGTTATCCATTGCAGCAGAGGAATGGTCCAGCGGCGCTTCTTACTCCTGTGTGGTGGGACATGAAGCCATCCCCTTGAAGATCATCAACAGAACAGTTGACAAATCCAGCGGTAAACCCAGTTTTGTGAACATTTCCCTTGCACTGATGGACACGGTTAATTCATGTCAATGAGAGTCACTCACTTCCATTAAAAACTACAATAAAAAGAATAAAAACATTTTCCTCTAACGATCAATGAAATACCCAATTGTTTAATTGGTTGTTTTTCAGTTTTACTTCCATATCTTTGATTTTGAGTCAGATATTTTCATGTCTCGGACCCAACATTGTTGACCCAGTGCTCCCAGCGGAGATAGACACTGGGTCAGGGATAGAATAGAGCACATTCATTACAGGATTCTGCAAAATATCTTCACTGACTCTCCTCCCGCTGAGGGGGAAACAATCCCACATTTTTAACATGTCTGACACACAAACACAACATTTAGATCTCTGTGTCCCTGCTTCTCTCATTGACCTCCTCTTTAAGCTGCTGCACCGCACCCACTGGGAACTGAAGTGAGGGTCACACACAAAAAACATGGAGAAATATTCCCCCCATCGGATTGAGGGAGAGTGAAATTGTTAACATCCTGGATTCCCACTAACCCAGCAGAGAGAGGGGAGGAGCAGGAGCTAATCCATGTCCCAAAACTTCCTCAATGAAAAGAGGAGGAATGTCATTATTTAATCCACTCACCTCCACCTCCTCAGTGGTTAGAACCATCAGGGACATTGTATCACCGGGTAGAGAGAGGGAAACTCTGAGCTCACTCTCCTCCCTCTCCCGTGTTTGGAAGGGAACAGTTCTCTACTATAAGGACCCAGTTGCCAACAGTACAAGTTAGTTTCCGGTTTACTTGCTACAGATTTCGAAGTCTCATTATCTTAATCATTGAAATATATATATACTAATGCAACATAATTTTAAAATGTCTCAACACTCTTGTTCCTGTTAACCATGTGCTGGCATTGATTTCCCAGAATACAAATTTAAACAAGTCATAGATTCCTCCCCGGGTTTTAACTGTTCTGTCCCTGAGGTCTCTGAGATACATCAATGAATTATTTCATTCTCTCTCCTGATATCACCGTGCCCCTCACATAAAATACATTTCTACAGCAAAACATTGAAAATATGTTCCATTATTCGGGTTGTCTGGATCATATTCAGTTCACTATTGTCGGTGAAACTTGGAGCAACAGTTAAAAAAATACACACACTGATAATACTGCACACAACTGTCACAATTATACATACATACATAGGCGTACACACCCACACTCACACACACACACACACACAAACTACACACACTCACACATTCACACACTACACACACTACACACACACACTCACACACTCACACACACACACTCACACACACATACTTACACACACTACACACTCACACATACAGACACACTACACACTCACACACACACACACAGACACGTGGACACAATTGCACAAATACACATACTCATACATATGCACACGAATACAGAATGTTAATATACACACACAAACGCATACACGTACTCCCACACACAGAAATATAGGCAGGCACATTCAAATACAGACACAGAATCTCAAAAATACACAATACACACAAATACATACACAACAAAAACACAGATACATTCATAAATAAAAATGTACATTCACGGATCAGAAGAACACACAATATACGCACAAACGAACTCAAACAAGTACGCTCCCACAAATACACTAATGGACCACACGTATACAAACAAAAATACATGCATTCACAAACACTCTCTCTCCTTTTCTCTTTCGCTCTCTCTGTCCCACACGCACCATGCACACACACACAAACACACACACACACGCACACACGCACATGCATGCACAAGGGGGCATACACCCACACCCGCACACACAGACACGTACTTGTACAAGAAGGCATAAAACAAAACATGCACACAAATTATCAAATATGTACAAACGCACGCAGAACCACATACAAACACACAAGTACACACTTACCTAAACATACGTGACTGGGTACACAGGCCCAAACACAAACACATACATGTGTACACACAATGCGGACAGATAACATGCATGCAGGTCCAAAACATACACAAACAGATACATACAGTCAAACAAATGCATATTCTCACATGTTCACGCTGAAATGATTGCAGATATAGAGACCCACAATGTTATACACATTATCACTTATACAGGAAAATACATGTAACAATTTTAACACACTGCATATAGATAAACAGAGAGCAAAATATTTTCACACAAACATATGGATGCAAACATTCACATGCTCACACAGAACAGAACACCACGGGACACAGTACTACACATGGAAACACAGGTATATGCTGACACATGGTTATAAATAACTATCAACGCGGATTTACATGCACTAACATGTTAACAGATACACACACAAACAGACAAACACAGAAAGGGAAGGAAACATTACTCGAGTGACAGAAATTCACACATTGAAATAGGCAGAAACAAGGGCACACGTTAAGAGTGGCATTAATAAATATACAGAGACTACACACAATAATAGTCATATATCCACAATGTCTGAAGAATACATTATACAAATTATCCACAATGTCTGAAGAATAAATTGTACACACAGACACACAACTACACAAATCAACAAACACAGGCAAATGAATCCTTCATACACACAGATTAACTCAGGACCAAAGATTAATGCAGCTCAGGAAGTGTTCACACACACACACACACACACACACACACACACACACACACACACACACACACACACACACACACTCACACACACAATCTTAAATATAAACGGCAGGTAAATGGTGAAAGTAAAATTGAAGTGTGAATTTGAATGGACATACACACCGATAACTATCCCAATTCTCAAAACACCGCCAAACACGTTGAGAAACTGAATTAAGCTCATGATTTACTAAACATCTCCACCGTAAAGAAGCAAAGATTAGAAATTGCATCCCAGACCTTAAACAGCAGCATTCACAGTTTACAGATCAGTCACCATCTGTGGAAACAATCATTGACAGGGGAATGTTCCTCTATATCAGTCAGAACATTCTTCAATAAGAGTTAGTGGCAAATAGTTCAAAATGAACTGATTCTCAAGAAAACACCTTCAGTGCTTTCTGACATGGACTCTCCAAGGAATACCAATAAGGATCAGGTGTGAAAATAGTTATGGAGATCTGTTACTGAGTGTCCTGAATTTAACAGGAGATATACATTGAAAATTAGAGATGAGAATGAATGAACAGTTTATGAAGGAGAACAGGGAAAAGAAAACAATGAGATTCCCTGGATAAATAAAGTAATCTAATTCCATTTCCTGGTCTCTGTCCCTCAGACCCCACCGACCGCATCTGGATTGAAGACAGTGAGGATGATAACAGCAACATCTGGACAACCGCTTCCACATTCATCGTCCTGTTCTTCCTGAGCATTTTCTACAGCACTGCCGTCACTCTGATGAAGGTGAGATGATTCAATTCACTCACATTTCAAACTGGCAGAATGGATTTGAAACATCTCTCAATGTTTCACTGGTTAAAAACATTAATGTCCCGCATCAGAAACATCTGCTTCAATATTGTCTCTTTATTTTACAGATCAAATGATGGGTTGAATTTTGGACGCTGCAGATTTCCCTCAGCTGATTATAAAGATCTGCGTATGGCTTCAATACAATATCTGCTCTCGGTGAATCTATCAGTAAATATCTCTCAGTTTATCATTCTGGATCTGTAACTGAGGCAACATTAGACATTATTTCAGTTTTCAGTGTGAAAAGTACGAGTTTTTTTTGTTATAATGTTATTGTGGTTAATAGTTTCTCCCCTAGTTTAAATTTCATGTATAAATAATTTCTCATTCCTTATTCACGTTTGTTAATTCCTCTTTCTATTAAGGATCTGTTTTCTCTTTCTGGTGTATGTAACAGATGTACAAATATTGACGGATTCTCTGTACATGTCTCCTGTTCTCAATGTGAAACTCGATCGCTATGTTCACTTTCGTAACTTAAAAAAAAACAATTTTGCTGTAAAATATTCTCTGAATTTTTAAATAAATTTTGAATAAAAATTTAACCATCCCTGTCTTGGCTTAATTCCGTTCTCCTAAACCCATCAACTCCACTCCATTTCCTTATGATACGGTTCCCCCCCACCACTTTCCCAGACAGGCATGTCCCCCCCAGTCATGGGTGGGATGTGGTTGAAATCAGGACCCTTTAGAGACAGAGTCACTGTGCCACCCAGTGACCCACCCGTGTAAAGACACCTTCATCTCTGCCTTTTTCTGATCAAATCCAGAGACAGAATGAGAGAAGAATGAGGAGAACCTCGGTGAATTCACTCATAAACTGGTCTGTCATGGAGTTGAGAAGGATGAGGGGGGATATTATAGAGACGTATAAGATAATGAAGGGGATGGATAGGGTAGAGGTAGAGAGATTCTTCCCGCTTTGAAAGGATAGCAGGACTAGAGGGCACAGCCTCCAGATAAGGGTGGGGGGGTGCAGTTTAGATCAGAGTTGAGGAGGAACTTCTTCACTGAAAGGGTGGTGAATCTCTGGAATTCTCTGCCCATTGAAGTGGCGGAGGCTACCTCGCTAAATGTATTTAAATCACGGGTAGATAGGTTTCTGATAGACAGGGGAATGAAGGGTTATGGGGAGAAAGCGGGAAAGTGGAACTGATCCACTTCAGGTCAGCCATGATTTTATTGAATGGGGGGGAAGGCTCGAAGGGCTAGATGGCCTACTCCTGCTCCTATTTCTCACGTTCCTTCCTTATGATCTTATGGAGGACCAGCAGCATTTAAACTGCCCTTAACCTTGTCTGATTCCCCTTAGTCCGCCAGAAATGAGAAATGAATTTGCTCCGAATCTTCACTCCAGGGCATGAAGAAAGATTGTGTTTCATGTGTTCAAGCAGGCACTAACTGACCGAACGTAAGGCAGAATGTAAAATCAGTGGACTGGATGCAGGAGAAAAACACGAGAATAGTTCCAGAGATCAGAAACTTCAGTGGCGAATATATTTTGGAGAGTTTGGGACTAATTTTCTTGACAGAAAGTTGCTGATGTGACTTTAATGAGGCATTCAAAATCCTGAGGGGTCTTGACAGAGTAGATAGAGAGAAACTTTCAATGGCAGAACGATTTTGACACAGAGGGCACGGGTTGAAGTAAATTGGTGAAGGAAACATGGAGACATCAGGAAAAAACATTTTCAGACAGTGAGTGACCCAGACCTGGAATGTGCTGTTTGAGAGTGTGCTGCACGCAGAGCCAATTAATGGGTTCAAAATGGAATTGGATAATTGTCTGAAAATGAACTAAATGCTAGACTGTGGGGTACAGAGTGTTATTGGATGAATTGGTCCTTTAGAGGGCCAACGCACACATGACGCTTCAAAGCGGCCTCCTTCTCTGATGTAAGTACTCTATCAATGTTGAAAGGGTGACAGTGGCATCGTGGTAATATCTCTGCGAGAGTAATTCCGTGGTAGGCAAATTTCTCAAGATCTATATTGATCCTGATAAATGTGAGGAGATGCATTTTGGAAGGAATAATGTAGAGAGGAATTACATGATAAATGGTAGACCAGTTAAGAGTATAGAAATGCAGAGGGACCGGGGACTGCAAGTGCTCAAGTCTCTGAAAGTGGCAACACAGGTGGAGAAGGTTGCCAAGAAAGCTTACAGAATGTTAGCCTTTATAGGAAGGGGTATATAGTATAAGAGCTGGCGTCTAATGCTGCAGTTGTACAGAACGTTGATTAGACCGCATTTGGAGAACTGCGTCCAGTTCTGGTCACCTTACTACCGGAAGGACGTGGAGACCCTGCTGCTGTAACAATGCACCCTCTTGTTTAAACACTCTGCAACGCTGAGACTGGGGAGAGGAGTGAACAACAGGGAGCAGCATTGCAGCTTCTCTCCCCCCATTGAAACTGGGATTGTTGCTCCATCTGCTGCACCATCCCCACCACATCCACTGGGGGGCAATCTGGACAATGGGCTGCAGGCAGACCTCACTGCGCCTGCGCCACAATCACACCCGCCGCCGGCAGCGCCCATCTTGCGTTGCCAGGGAAGACGGCCGGCGTCCATCTTGCGTTGCCAGGGGAGACGGAGTCCCGCGCGCTGCACTCTGGGGGAATTCCCCTCCTGCACATGCGCCCAGGCAGTTCCATTTTAATCTTTTAATCTGTTGAATCTTGATGATTATTATTCACATCCTCACCCGTCAGACTTTCGGTTCCTTCTCCATTCGGGAAAATCGTTTCTGTTTTTTATTCCGTCTGTTTTTCAATCACACCCGCGCGGTGCGCTCTGGGAAAATACTACAGCACATGCGCGGTTCCGCCACCTGCCTCTTTATAAAAATGTGTATTTTATTTAATTTTAATTCCGCTCCGGGCGGGATTTCCGGGTGGGAATTTCTCTCACTTTCTACATTTCTGACCCGCCGCTTTTTCCTCGACGTGGAGGGGGGGGGGGGCTGATGGTGACGTCACGGCAATATGGCGGCTGGCCCCGCCTCTCTACAGGCCCCGGATGTTCCGCCAACGAGCAGCGGCCGGGCCGGACCGGGCAAGAGGTGACACTGGGCGGAGCAGCGCCCGGGCGTGTTACAGCGACCCCCCGGTGGTCAGGAAGGGAAATAGCAGCAGCGCAGTCTCTGCCCAAAGGCTTCCCCAGTTCAGCTGCTCAGAGACACTGGGAACCTCTTCAACTGGAAACTTCAGCTTCTCACATTCACCCCCCTGTGTTCAGTCATTGTTTAATAGACAAGCTCTGTAGGGAAATCAGAAACAACTTGTTCACATTGAAGGGGATGGGAATCTGAACCATTCTGCTCAAAAAGCTCTGCTCACCTTGAAATTGCAATTGAAATGTTCAAGATGGAGAATTTATAGATACAAGTCATGTTGTATGTGGAACGCTCATGATGCTACAATAAGATCAGTACAGACATCTCACAGGGCCGTCTGAGTGGAGGAGATGTCAGAGATGCCCGTTCATAAGAGAAAGGGAATAACCAACAGAAACAATTGAAGCAACATTTAACCTCTTTGTTTATTGTGTTTTAGGGACCGCCTGTTGCGCAAGAACCAACACCTAAACCTTTCCTGCTAAATAAATGTGAAAGCTGTTGATGTTTATAACTGGCAGGGAAAATCGGGACAGGAATGAGGGTTCAACATTTTCATTCCAACGCCGGTGATCTTTTCCTGCATCAGGGTAACTTGTATAATGTAGATCAAAAGCTTCAAAATGGGAATATTTTATCTATCCAGGACCGACACAATGTTAATAAACGCCGTTAAAATGAATATTACTGACAGGGAGATTAATGCAGTTACTTTACTAATTGTTCCCTTTCTGGAGAAACAGGGAAATAAATTTTCTCCAAATATCTCCTCAAACCTGCTGCATTTTCTTGTGATTAGAGTGATACAGCACCACCATCTGCTGGCGGCCCACTGTAACTGCAGGCGCTGGTGTTTGTGAGTCTGGGAACCGCTGAAATGTTCGTCCGGAGATTGAAGTTGGGATTATTTCAGACTGCAAATTGTACATTCGATGCAGATATCAGATGTTAATCATATTCAGAGTCTTAGTGGGTAAACTTTTCTGACCTCTGTACTCCGTTTGTCAGAAATTTTCAAGGTTTTGTCTTACAAGGGCAGAAGGGCAGAGACATTTCCAAGGGACACACACACACACACACACATACACACACACATACACACACACACACATACACACACACACACACATACACAGACTTACAGGGCACACACACACACACACACACACGCACACACATTCACAGACTTACAGGGGCACACACACACACACACTGACAAACACACACACACACAGACAAACACACACACACACACACACACATAGACTTACAAGGGTGCGAACATACACACAGATCCTGCGAAAGGATTGTCACAGTAACTTCATTGCAATGTTAATGTAATCCTACTTGTGACACTAATAAATAAACTTTAATATTTCCATTATAATTATCTAAATTTCACACAATGATACTTTCACGATTGAAAACACTATCATTTGAAGGCATCTGATAACTGCATCGAATGTACAATTTGCACTCTGAAATAATCCCAACTTCAATCTCCGGACAATATCCCCCTGTGGGGAATGAAGAACATGGTCTATGTGCGGTGTCAGGTTATAAAAAGGGCGAACTCCTTCTGGAAACTCCAATCACGGATAATATCGTTCAACATTCACATTTCAGCGGTTCCCAGACTCACAAACACCAGCGCCTGCAGTTACAGTAGGCCGCCAGCAGATGGTGGTGCTGTATCACTCTAATCACAAGAACGGGCAGCAGGTTTGAGGAGAGATTTGGGGAAAATTTATTTCCCTGTTTCTCCAGAAAGGGAACAATTAGTAAAGTAACTGCATTAATCTCTCTGCCAGTAATATTCACAGGGAAATCTGACCGGAGGATAGTGAATTTAATACCTCCCGCGAGTAAATATGTCGATTACCAGCTAATTGTTTTATAACCTTATCTTTTATTGATGGAAAGATTTGTCTACTTTCTCATCCAGATATTATTAAATAATTGTTCATTATAATTAGACACATATCTCGATTTCGCAGAATTTTCCATTTTGTTTACTCGCATCTTTTTCCTTAGCCCCTTCAGAATTCCAGCCGAACCCAGTCTCTATGTTCTGTTCTGTGTAGATTTAAATGTAGTTCCTTGTTATAATTTTTGACTCCAGCACATTTCCATCCCTAACTCACTCTGATCTATAAAACACACACACTGCAAATTGCATGAACGCCTCAAAGTGACTTTCTGTGCACTGATTTGAGTGATGAGACCAATCTCACTGTCCAGTGCTGAAACTGGATTTTATTAAGTGTAGTCACAGACTCTCCAATTTTCTGTTCCCAGCTGCAATCTGACTCTGAAAGTAACTCAATGGGAGTTTAGGGCGGGTATTTCATGGACATTTTCATCCCAGTATCCATCACAATTTCCCATGCCCTCCCCTCTCCCTCCCTCCACGCCCCCCAAGGCCTCCCTCCCCCGTCCCATCTCTCTCCCCGACCTCTCCCCCCACCGTCCCCAAACTAACACCAGTCACTAATCTCGATTCCACTTCTTCGATTCACCATCAATAGATTGAATAGAGGACATTCATCAATGTGATGGAGGGTGGGGAGGAGGGGGGTTGAGTGGGCGGGGGTGTAGTGAGGTTGCAGAACCGCTGGGGTCACCAATCTCCCACTTTGACCTGGAGACCCTCTATTCTGGAACTCTGTCTGTGTCCAGCCCAGGCTGAATCCCAGCTTTCTCTATCGATGCTCTTCGTGTTCATGGGTTTATCCGGATGAATAGGGCTCTCCTCCCTGGAGAGACGAAGGTTGAGAGGCGACCTGATAGAGGTTTATAAAATGTTGAGAGGAATAGATAGGGTGGATTCTCGGAGGCTATTTCCCAGGGTTGAAATGGTCGCTACGAGAGGACACGGGTTTAAGGTGCTGGGGAGTAGGTACAGAGGAGATGTCAGGGGTAAGTTTTTCACTCAGAGGGTGGTGAGTGAGTGGAATCGGCTGCCGTCAGTGGTGGTAGAGGCGAACTCACTGGGGTCTTTTAAGAGACTTCTGGATGAGTACATGGGATTTAATGGGATTGGGAGTTATAGATAGGCCTGGTAGGTATGGATATGATCGACACAACTTGTGGGCCGAAGGGCCTGTTTGTGCTGTAGTGTTCTATGTTCTGTGTAATAATACAAAGCCATTCTCACTGAGAGTGATCGACTGGCTTGGAGTTTTGTCCAGAAAACAAGATAAACACACCGTGATGGTGGAAACTCTGTTTAATCCATTTCACAATTCCAGTAAATATAAATCTCAAAACGTTCCTCAGATTCGCTCTGAATTGAGATGCCAGAAATGTCTGTGTGTGTCCAGCAACTCAGGAATCCAAACCCAATTCCAGGTGTATATTTTTCAGGAAATAGGTTTTTAGGGATTTGGAGTGAAATTAAAAATGAGAGAAGGAGCATGGGTAAAATAAAATATAAAAGCTGGTGTACTCTGCTGCCTGGTGGAGAGAGGGTGAAACTTCCACTGCTGGTTTCATTATAGATCTGGAAATACAGCTTCATCTCTCATGTCCAAACTGTGAAAGAAATATCAGCCATTTCCCTCCAGAACACAGAAATCTTAGTCTCGCCTCATGTCCTGCCCTTTACTGAAGTGAAGATACTGAGCAAATTCCACAGGAAGTTTCCTTGTCATTCCTGTCAGGAAGAAGACGAGGTTAAGGGCGGTTTAAATGATGCCGCTCCGTCACTGCCCCTCATTCTCTTTCTGACCGGGGAAGATTTCTGTTTGTTCCACAGTTCAGGCAAATCTGAGTCGCAAAAACCCAGCCTGCAGGTGCAGCAGGTGGTCAGGAAGGCGAATGGGATGTTGGCCTTCATAGCGAGGGGGATTGAATATAAAAGTAGGGAGGTCTTGCTGCAACTGTACAGGGCACTGGTGAGGCCGCAGCTGGAGTACTGTGTGCAGTTTTGGTCGCCGCACTTGCGGAAGGATATATTGGCCTTGGAGGGAGTGCGGAGGAGGTTCACTAGGCTGATACCGGAGATGAGGGGGTTGGACTATGAAGAGAGACTAAATAGACTGGGTCTGTACTCGTTAGAGTTTAGAAGGATGAGGGGGGATCTTATAGAGATGTATAAGATAATGAAGGGGATGGATAGGGGAGAGGTAGAGAGATTCTTCCCGCTTAGAAAGGACAGCAGGACTAGAGGGCACAGCGTCAAGATAAAGGGGGGGCGGTTTAGAACAGAGTTGAGGAGGAACTTCTTCACTCAAAGGGTGGTGAATCTCTGGAATTCTCTGCCCGTTGAAGTGGTGGAGGCTGCCTCGCTAAATATATTTAAGTCGCGGATGGATAGGTTTCTGATAGACGGGGAATTAAGGGTTATGGGGAGAAAGCGGGAAAGTGGAACTGATCCAGAACTCTCCATTCACCTGACGAAGAGGGAAACCTCGAAAGCTTGTGAGTCTATTATCAAATAAATCGGTTGGACTAAAACCTGGTGTTGTCAGACTTTTTACTGTGTTTACGCCAGTCCAACACCGGCATACCCACATCATCACTTCAGATCAGCCATGATCTTATTGAATGGCGGGGCAGGCTCGAAGGGCTAGATGGCCTACTCCTGCTCCTATTTCTTATGTTCTTATTAACAGACAGAGCGCACTGGAGGTACCCAGTGGCTCATCCCAAGTTCTTTGATTCTGAATTATTTCAGTAACCATATTGGGGAAAGAATTGACAAGCATTTCCATTTCTGGTGATAGCGGCGCCGAGCAGTGTGAAATATTAGGTTTAGGTTTGACTATCTGGAGAGGCGTGAGTCCCAATCCCTGCGCTGGTACAAGTGGTTTCAATTCTGCACAGGGAGAATTTCACCTCTGAAGAGGGATTAGAAAGATTGGGGCTGATTTCCCCAGAGCAGAGAATGCTGAGGGCAGATTTGATTGAGTGTATAAAATTTTGAGTGACAGAGATGCGGCAGACAGGGAGAGACATTCCCCCATGGTAGTGGGGTGAATAACCAGGAGGAATAGATTTAAAGTAGGGAGACAGAGATTAAGGGAATCAGAGAGAGATGGAGATTTGGAATGCACTGCCTGAAAGGTTATTAGAGGCGGAAAATGTAGTTTTAAAAACACTTCAGAACCATTTAGTGGCCTTGTTATGACGGGTAGTCACATTCTCCCACCTCTGCAGGACTGCTGTTTTGTCCATGTGTGAATAAAGGATGTAACTCTGCCTGCCAAGTCAATGCTTCCTGACCAATGGTTATTGTCCCCTTCACTCACATTCCTGATGATGGAGATCAGGCTGCTGGGAATGATCTCGGTTTGATTTGCCGCTTGCCAGGTAGATGCCAGTGAGGTGGTTACACAGAAACAGCTCGGCTCGAAACGCATCAAGTTCCAGAGCACAATTCTTCAGCAGAACGGCAGGAATATTGCCAGTGCAAAGAGCTTTGGGAGATTCCAAATCTTCCCGAAATATCTTTGTCTTCTTAATCATCTCTGCCACAGTAAGTGACTGGAAGGGTAAACGCCAGGGTGCCTGCGCAGCACCAGGAATTCCGTTCCAGCCTCCGGTCATTGTGGGGTGTTTGCACATCCTCCCCGTGTGTGCGTGGGTTTCCTGCTGGGGTTCCAGTTTCCTCTCACAGTCTGAAGATGTGCAGGCGAGGTGGGCTGGTCACGGATTTGCTGTAATTGTTTATGAGATGATAGACTGGCAAAGTTTAGACAATGACCTTAAATGAAGCCATGGGGCAAAGGGGTGATGAGAGACTAATTGTAAATGTCTCTTTCCACCTTTTCCGGAGGTCTGGTGCTAGGGATTCAGCGCTGCGCCTGGGATTGATTCCCAGTCCCGGGGTGAATAACTTCTTGTTTAATTCTTCACTAAATTAAATCTCAACTCACATCTTCTGTAAAGGGAGAAACAAGGTCACCCTTCGGACTGGATAAATTATCTCAGAGATGGGAAAGTCAGAGATCTAACTACATTAATCATTTCAGAAGAAGAATCTCACTGCAGACAAACAGCAAGCACTGGGCTCTTCAAATAACAGGAACATGTCAAATTCTATCCATTTCTATCCAGACATTTTAACTCCCTGCTCTCTCACTCACACATCCCCAACTCCCTCAGCTCAAAAATGCTGTGCTGATTTTTATGCATTTATTGCAACCAAACAGCAATGTCTGGCTCCATAGCTCAGTGGTTAGAGCACTGGTCTAGTAAACCAGGGGTCGTGAGTTCAATCCTCGCTGGAGCCTGTGTTTTAATCCAGTTAAACAGCCGCAGGTTCCACATGCTAATTCTCAGTCCAATGTGACATTGATACCCAGGGCTGGGACTCTCAACTCAGCTCCTTTGTCTCTGTTTGAACCAAGGTTTGGAGCGAGGGAGAATTTAAACACGGCCCAATGCACCCGAACCCAGCACGTCTTTCAGACTGTGGGACAGAGCAAACCCACGCAGACACGGGGAGAATGTACAGCCTCCATACAGACAGTGACCCAAGCCAGGAATCGAACCGTTGTCCCCGGTGCTGTGATGTGGGTGACCTGTCCATATCTGTCTCTCCTGCACTGTGAGGCAGCAATGCGAAGCATTGTGTGTGGCAATATTCTCTCCCATATTTCAAACTACCCCCATTAAAATCCTAGAATCCCTACAGCGCATCCAATCCGCATCAACAGAGCGTCTTACACTATCCCCAAAACCCCACATTCCCCTCTAATCCCCCTAATCTGCACATCTTTGGACACTAAGGGACAATTTAGCACGGACAATCCACCCTAACCTACACATCTTTGGACACTAAGGGACAATTTAGCACGGCCAATCCACCCTAACCTGCACATCTTTGGACACTAAGGGACAAATTAGCACGGCCAATCCACCCTAACCTACACATCTTTGGACACTAAGGGACAATTTAGCACGGCCAATCCACCCTAACCTGCACATCTTTGGACACTAAGGGACAATTTAGCACGGCCAATCCACCCTAACCTACACACCTTTGGACACTAAGGGACAATTTAGCACGGCCAATCCACCCTAACCTACACATCTTTGGACACTAAGGGACAATTTAGCACGGCCAATCCACCCTAACCTACACATCTTTGCTTTCTAGTTTAAAGTTGCGAGCAGCGGTGGTTTTTTTTTAAGTTAGCTAGAAACCAGAAGCCGTCATTAGGAGGCTTACCGGTATTTGTAGTTTTTTCTCCTTAACTTCATAAGCACTTACCTCTGAGTATCGGCCTCATTGTTCCTGTGGAGCAGCACGGAGAGGCAGAGATTTTGGGCGTGTGTGGAGGTTGCGATTAACGTAATTTTTTTAAAAATTTTTTAACTTTTTCTTTCTAGTTTAAAGTTGTGAGCAGAGGTGGGTTTTTTTGTTAACTAGAAACCGGAAGCCGTCATTAGGAGGCTTACCGATAGTTGTAGTTTTTTTTTTGTCTCTCTGACCCTATAAATTGGTACAGGGAGGATACCCGATCCTCTACACAGGTAGAGTATCCCACCCTCCCCCCTCCTCTAACCTAATTATAAGTGTGTGGGAAGTTTTTTCTCTCCCCTCCTGGAAATTGTATCAGAGATGGCGGTTCAGGCAGTAAGCTGCACCTCCTGCGGTATGTACGAGGTGAGGGACACCAGTAGTGTTCCTGCTGATTATACCTGTAGGAAGTGTGCACACTTGCAGCTCCTACAGGATCGTGTTAAGGAGCTGGAGCTGGAATTGGAGGAACTCCGGATAATTCGGGAGGTTGAGGCGGACATTGATAGGAGTTACAAAGAGATAGTCACTCCTAAAAATGAGTCTTGGGTAACTGCTAGGAAGAGGGGTAAGAAGCAATCGGGGGGACAATCCCCCAGGGCTGTTCCCCTCCAAAATAAGTTTTCTGTCCTGGAGGCTACAGTTGAGGAGGAATCAACTGGAGATAGCCAAAGGGAGCAGGTCTCTGGGGGTGAGCCTGTTGTGAAGGCTCAGGTGGGTAGGGGAAGTAAAAGATTGGGCCTGGTGATTGGGGACTCCACAGTTAGGGGGACGGATAGGAGAGTCAGAGGTAATGGTAGGGACTCAGGGCTGGTGTGTTGCCTCCCAGGGGCTGGGGTCCGGGATGTCTCAGAGCGGGTGTTAGAACATAGAACATAGAACATTACAGCGCAGAACAGGCTCTTCGGCCCACGATGTTGTGCCGACCAGTTAAAAAACAATGACCCTCTAATCTAAACCAACCCCTTTTCGTCCATAAACCTATCCACGGATCTCTTAAACGCCCCCAAACTAGGTGCATTTACAACTGCCAGACTTAAGAGTGTTCAAGGCTCTTAAGGGAGAGGGGAGTCAGCCCCAAATCATAGTTCATGTGGGGACACATGACATAGGGAGGTTAAGGGAAGGGGATATTAAGCAGAGATTTATGGAGTTGGGGTGGAAACTTAAGGCCAAGTCGGACAGGGTGGTTATCTCCGGACTCTTGCCTGTGCCACGGGATAGTTTAGAGAAGAACAGAGAGAGGGAAAGTTTGAACTCGTGGCTGAGGGGATGGTGCAGGAGGGAGGGGTTCAGGTACTTGAGCAATTGGGGCTCATTCTGGGGAAGGTGGGACCTCTATAAGAGGGATGGTCTACACCTGAATCAGAGGGGAATCAATATCCTGGGGGGTAAATTTGCTAAGGCTGTGCAGGGAGGTTTAAACTGATTCGGAGGGGGGGTGGGATCCTGAGTAGAGGGGGTGAAAGTGAGGGGGGCATAGATGGGGACTGCAATGCACGGCATTGTGGGGGTGAAGCGGAGCAGGGTTTGAAATGCGTATACTTTAATGCGAGGAGTATTCGCAATAAAGTGGATGAACTTGCAGTGTGGATCAGTACCTGGGACTTTGATGTTGTGGCCATTTCAGAGACATGGATAGAGCAGGGTCAGGAATGGATGTTGCAGGTTCCGGGGTTCAAATGCTTCAGTCGGAGTAGAGAAGGAGGTAGAAGGGGGGGAGGGGTAGCATTATTGGTCAAGGACTGTATCACAGTGTCAGAGAGGAAGTTTGATGAGGACTTGTCTGTTGAGGTAGTATGGGCTGAGGTTAGAAATAGGAGAGGAGAGGTCACCCTGTTGGGAGTCTTTTATAGACCTCCTAAAAGTTCTAGAGAGGTTGAGGAAAGGATTGCGGAGACGATCCTGGTTAGGAGTGAAAGTAATAGGGTAATTGTTATGGGGGACTTTAACTTCACTAATATTGATTGGAATTGCTATAGCTCTAGCTCGTTAGAGGGATCAGTTTTTGTACAAAGCGTGCAGGAAGGTTTTTTGACTCAGTATGTAGATAGGCCAACTAGAGGTGAGGCTATATTGGATTTGGTGCTGGGAAATGAGCCAGACCAGGTGCTAGACTTGGAAGTTGGTGTGCATTTTGGTGATAGTGACCACAATTCGGTTACGTTCACCTTAGTGATGGAAAGGGATAGGCATGAACCTCGGGTCAGTAGTTTTAGCTGGGGGAAGGGTAATTATGAGGCTATTAGGAGAGAATTAGGAAGCATAGGTTGGACTAAAAACTACAGGGGATGGGAACGTCCGAAATGTGGAGTTTATTCAAGGAGCAGCTACTGCGAGTCCTTGATAAGTATGTCCCTGTCAGGCAAGGAGGAATTGGTCGAGCTAGGGAACCATGGTGCACTAAAAAAGTTGATTCGTTGGTTAAAAGGAAAAAGGAGGCTTATGCCCGGATGAGACTTGAGGGCTCGGGTAATGCACTGGAAAGCTTTAGATTGGCTAGGAGGGAGTTAAAGAGTGAGTTAAGAAGGGCTAAAAGAGGACATGAGAAGACTTTGGCTGATAGGGTTAAGGAGAATCCTAAGGCGTTCTATAGGTATGTTAAGAACAGAAGATTGGTTAGGGCAAGATTAGGGCCAGTTAGAGACAGCAGTGGGAAGTTATGTGTGGAACCGGAAGAGATTGGAGAGGCATTGAACCAATATTTCTCTTCGGTATTCACACAGGGGGACATAAATGTAGCTGTGGAGAACACTGGGTTACAGGGTTGTAAACTGGACAGTATTGCAGTTGATAAGGAGGATGTGCTAGTTATTCTTGAGGGTTTGAAAATAGATAAGTCCCCTGGGCCGGATGGGATTTACCCTAGGATTCTCTGGGAGGCAAGAGAGGCGATTGCAGAGCCTCTGGCTCTGATCTTCAGGTCGTCGTTGGTCACAGGTATAGTGCCAGAAGATTGGAGGATAGCGAATGTTGTCCCATTGTTTAAGAAGGGGAACAGAGACTTCCCCGGGAATTATAGACCGGTGAGTCTTACTTCTGTTGTGGGCAAGGTTTAGAAAAAATTATTAGGGATAGGATTTATAGTTATTTGGAGAGTAATGAAATGATTAGAGATAGTCAGCATGGTTTTGTGGAGGGTAGGTCGTGCCTTACTAACCTTATTGAGTTTTTTGAGAAAGTGACCAAAGAGGTGGATGGGGGTAAGGCAGTTGACATGGTATATATGGACTTTAGTAAGGCGTTTGATAAGGTTCACCATGGAAGGCTTCTGCAGAAATTGCAGATGTATGGGATTGAGGGTAATCTAGGAAATTGGATCAGGAATTGGCTAGCGGATAGGAGACAGAGGGTGGTGGTTGATGGTAAATATTCATCATGGAGTTCGGTTACGAGTGGTGTGCCTCAGGGATCTGTTTTGGGGCCACTGCTGTTTGTAATTTTTATTAATGATCTGGATGAGGGTATAGTTGGGTGGATTAGTAAATTTGCTGATGACACCAAAGTCGGAGATGTGGTAGATTGTGAGGAAGGGTGTCATAGTTTACAGGGAGACTTGGACAAGTTGCAGAGCTGGGCCGAGAGGTGGCGGATGGAGTTTATTGCGGAGAAGTGTGAGGTAATTCACTTTGGCAGGAATAACAGATGTGTTGAGTATAGGGCTAACGGTTGGACTCTGAATAGTGTGGATGAACAGAGGGATCTAGGTGTATGTGTACATAGATCCCTGAAAGTTGGGAATCAAGTAGATAGGGCTGTTAGGAAGGCATACGGTGTCTTGGCGTTTATTGGTAGGGGGATTGAATTTAGGAGCCGCAGCGTCATGTTGCAACTGTACAAAACTCTGGTGCGGCCGCACTTGGAGTACTGTGTGCAGTTCTGGTCCCCACATTATAGGAAGGATGTGGAGGCATTGGAGAGGGTGCAGAGGAGGTTTACCAGGATGTTGCCTGGTATGGAGGGGAGGTCCTATGAGGAGAGACTGAGGGATTTGGGGTTGTTTTCGTTAGAAAGAAGGCGGCTAAGAGGGGACCTTGTTGAAACATATAAGATGATTAGAGGTTTAGATAGGGTGGACAGTGATAGCCTTTTTCCTCTGATGGAGAAAGCTAGCACGAGGGGACATAGCTTTAAATTAAGGGGTGGTAGTTATAGGACGGATGTCAGGGGTATGTTCTTTACCCAGAGGGTGGTGAGGGATTGGAATGCCCTGCCTGCTGCAGTTGTAGATGCGCCTAGTTTGGGGGCGTTTAAGAGATCCGTGGATAGGTTTATGGATGAAAAGGGATTGGTTTAGGTTAGAGGGTCATTGTTTTTTAACTGGTCGGCGCAACATTGTGGGCCGAAGGGCCTGTTCTGCGCTGTAATGTTCTATGTTCTATGTTTCTCCTAACCGGCACATGCCTTTCCTGTACCCTTTGCAGTTTTCCCTTGAAAGACTCCCATATGCCTCACGTGGTCCTATCCCAGTCTGTATCCCTAAGCTCCTGCCTAATCTGGCTGTATCTAGCCTTCCCCCAATTTCGCACCCTCCCCTTAGGACAGCTCTCATCTTTTTCCATTCGTATCCTAAAGTAGACGGAGTTGTGGTCACTATTAGCCACATGTTCACCTACCGCAACCTCAACCACCTGACCCGGCTCATTGCCCAGAACTAAATCCAGTATCGCCCCCTCTCTGGTCGGGCTATCTACATACTGCTCCAAGGATCCTTCCAATACACATCTTACGAATTCCTCCCTGTCTGAACCCCCAGCTCTAGGCACCTTCCAATCCACCCCAGGGAGATTAAAATCTCCCACTACAACAACCCTGTTCTTCCTACACTTATCCAAAATGTCCCTACATATACCCTCTTCCACTGCCCACGGGCTATCGGGCGGCCTATAGTACACTCCTAGCATAGTAATGGCTCCCTTCCTATTCCTCAACTCCACCCACAGAGACTCAATTCCCAACCCCTCCATGTTATCCTCCCTCTGCACCGCTGTGATCTGCTCCCTAACTCAGAGTGCCACTCCCCCTCCTCTTTTCAACCCTCCCCTATCACACCTAAAACACTTATACCCTGGAATATTTAGCTGCCAGTCCTGCCCCTCCTTTAACCAGGTCTCTGTCACAGCCACCACATCTAAATTCCTCGCAAACATCAAGGCCCTAAGTTCATCTGACTTTCCCGTCACACTCCTCGCATTAAAACAGATGCACCGAAGACCCTCAGGCCCTCTCGGATCCTCCTCCTCCTGGTGGATTTTCCTATCATCTAGACTTCCCCTGACCTCCAACTCACTCCCAGTGAGTGAGCTGTCTCTCTCCTCCCCACCCCCCCCTCCATACTAGTTTAAACCCTGCCTAAACACTCCAGCTAACCTCCCAGCTAAAATATGTGTCCCCTTCCCATTTAAGTGTTCCCTATCCCTCTTATACAAGTGCCCTTCCTTTGCAAACACTTCCCAATGGTCAACAAAACTAAACCCCTCTGTCCTGCACCAATCCCTTAGCCATGCATTCAGCTGCAGGATCTCATTATTCTTATCCCTGCTATTGCTGGGCACTGGCAGCAGCCCAGAGATCGCCACCCTGGAGGCCCCGCACTTCAGCCTGGCTCCCAACTCCCTGAACTGCCTACGTATTTCCCCCCTACTCTTCCTTCCTATGTCCCTCTCTCCTACATGTATAATTACATCCGCCTCTTGGCCCTTCAAGATTCCCTCTACCCTCTCCGACACATCCTGTACCCCAGCTCCAGGGAGGCAGACCACCATCCTGGAGTCCCGCTTTTGCCCACAGAACCGCCTATCAATTCCTCTAACCCTCCCATCCCCCACCACTATCTCACATCCAGCCCCCTTCCTTCCCTCTGAGACATTCTGGTCTCCCTCTCTTACCTTTTCTACCCCAGTTAGAACATAGAACATAGAACATTACAGCGCAGAACAGGCCCTTCGGCCCACGATGTTGCGCCGACCAATTAAAAAGCAATGACCCTCTAACCTAAACCAATCCCTTTCCATCCATAAACCTATCCACAGATCTCTTAAACGCCCCCAAACTAGGTGCATTTACAACTGCAGCAGGCAGGGCATTCCAATCCCTCACCACCCTCTGGGTAAAGAACCTACCCCTGACATCCGTCCTGTAGCTACCACCCCTTAATTTAAAGCCATTCCCCCTCGTGCTAGCTTTCTCCATCCGAGGAAAAAGGCTATCACTGTCCACCCTATCTAAACCTCTAATCATCTTATATGTTTCAATAAGATCCCCTCTTAGCCGCCTTCTTTCTAACGAAAACAACCTCAAATCCCTCAGTCTCTCCTCATAGGACCTCCCCTCCATACCAGGCAACATCCTGGTAAACCTCCTCTGCACCCTCTCCAAAGCCTCCACATCCTTCCTATAATGTGGGGACCAGAACTGCACACAGTACTCCAAGTGCGGCCGCACCAGAGTTTTGTACAGTTGCAACATGACGCTGCGGCTCCTAAATTCAATCCCCTTACCAATAAACGCCAAGACACCGTACGCCTTCCTAACAGCCCTATCTACTTGATTCCCAACTTTCAGGGATCTATGTACACATACACCTAGATCCCTCTGTTCATCCACACTATTCAGAGTCCTACCGTTAGCTCTATACTCAACACATCTGTTATTCCTGCCAAAGTGAATTACCTCACACTTTTCTGCATTAAACTCCATCCACCACCTCTCGGCCCAGCTCTGCAACTTGTCCAAGTCTCCCTGTAAACTATGACACCCCTCTTCACTATCTACCACTCCTCCGACTTTGGTGTCATCAGCAAATTTACTAATCCACCCAACTATACCCTCATCCAGATCATTAATAAAAATTACAAACAGCAGTGGCCCCAACACAGATCCCTGAGGCACACCACTC
This sequence comes from Carcharhinus amblyrhynchos, assembly GCF_965287045.1. NCBI lineage: Eukaryota > Metazoa > Chordata > Chondrichthyes > Carcharhiniformes > Carcharhinidae > Carcharhinus > Carcharhinus amblyrhynchos. Next base: position 77,518 of record NW_027650307.1, on the reverse strand, counting down.
GTAACCGAACTCCATGATGAATATTTACCATCAACCACCACCCTCTGTCTCCTATCTGCTAGCCAATTCCTGATCCAATTAACTAAATCACCCTCAATCCCATACATCTGCATTTTCTGCAGAAGCATACCATGGTGAACCTTACCCTTGATATTTTGGGGGACTACTCCTGGGGTAGCCTTTGGACTAGGACTCCTTTTTTCCCCTTCCTAACAGTAACCCACCCGCCCCCTCCCCTCCCCGAGGCTCTGGGACCTCCACTTGTCCATGGTTCCTATCCATCATGTCCTCATTCTCCCTGACCAGAAATACATCCTCTAAACACAGCTTTTACTGCCTGACCCAGGCCCTCAGACGCTGCAGCTCGAAACACGATGCAGATGTAGACTTTCGGGAGACGTGTTGTCTCCAGGAACTCCCACATGTGGCACCTAACACAGCTGAAGCTTCTCCCCATAGACCCTTCCGTGGACCTGATCACCCCTGGAATTACACATACCGAAATGGAAAACAGGAGAGATGGAACCAGTAACTCACCTTGCCTAAGCCCAGCGAGCCAAAGCCAAGCGAGCCAAAGTCCAGCGAGCCTAAGCCCAGAGAGCCTAAGCCCAGCGAGCCTAAGCCCAGCGAGCCAAAGCCAAGCGAGCCAAAGTCCAGCGAGCCAAAGTCCAGCGAGCCTAAGCCCAGTGAGCCAAAGCCCAGCGAGCCTAAGCCCAGCGAGCCAAAGCCCAGCGAGCCAAAGCCCAGCGAGCCTAAGCCCAGCGAGCCTAAGCCCAGCGAGCCAAAGCCCAGCGAGCCAAAGCCCAGTGAGCCAAAGCCCTTATATCTCTCACTCTGCCCCCAGCTCCCAATGCTGCCCGCTGTCTACTATTGCCTTATTTTTGTACCCCGGCTCTCCCTTCCCAACTACCCCCGCGCCTAACTTCCGGGGGCACGGTGACACAGTGGGTTAGCACTGCTGTCCCACGGTGCCAGGGACCCGGGTTCGATTCCCGGGGGGCACGGTGACACAGTGAGTTAGCACTGCTGCCTCACAGTGCCAGGGACCCGGGTTCAATTCCCAGGGGCACGGTGACACAGTGGGTTAGCACTGCTGTCTCACAGTGCCAGGGACCCGGGTTCGATTCCCGGGGGCACGGTGACACAGTGGGTTAACACTGCTGTCTCACAGCGCCAGGGACCCGGGTTCGATTCCCGGGGGCACGGTGACACAGTGGGTTAGCACTGCTGTCTCACAGCGCCAGGGACCCAGGTTCGATTCCCGGGGGCACGGTGACACAGTGGGTTAGCGCTGCTGTCTCACAGTGCCAGGGACCCGGGTTCGATTCCCGGGGACACGGTGACACAGTGGGTTAGCGCTGCTATCTCACAGCGCCAGGGACCCGGGTTCGATTCCCGGGGGGCACGGTGACACAGTGGGTTAGCACTGCTGTCTCACAGTGCCAGGGACCCGGGTTCGATTCCCGGGGGCACGGTGACACAGTGGGTTAGCGCTGCTGTCTCACGGCGCCAGGGACCCGGGTTCGATTCCTCGGGGGGCACGGTGACACAGTGGTTTAGCACTGCTGTCTCACAGCGCCAGGGACCCGGGTTCGATTCCCGGGGGCACGGTGACACAGTGGGTTAGCACTGCTGTCTCACAGAGCCAGGGACCCGGGTTCGATTCCCGGGGGCACGGTGACACAGTGGGTTAGCGCTGCTGTCTCACAGCGCCAGGGACCTGGGTTCGATTCCCGGCTCGGGTCACTGTCTGTGCGGAGTCTGCACATTCTCCCCGTGTCTGTGTGGGTTTCCTCCGGGTGCTCCGGTTTCCTCCCACAGTCTGAAACACTGGTTAAATACAATGACCCGAACAGGCGCCAGACTGTGGCAATTTCACAGTAACTTCATTGCAGTGTTAATGTAGCCCTACTTGTGACAGTAATAAATAAACTTTGAAACCTGATCGTTGATTCCCCCGTGTTGGGCCTTGCTCTGTGATAATTAATGTGGACGTTTAAAGATTATTTAATAGTTCTTTCTCGATTGGAATGATTGATAACATTCTGCTCACCGTAACCATCTGCCAGATGCAGTGATTTGCTGGATTGAATGGAAGATTATATTTATTCATATAATCGGAGCTCAGGAGGTATTCAGCGGGTGGTCACACACCATACTGCCGAGAGGGACCTGTACAGGGGCTAGAATCCATCCCCGTGTGAATCCGCTCAGTGTCATTGTGCCCCTCATTGGCCAAGGGATGCCTGTTTTAAATTTGGACACATTCCGGGTAGTTCCGGAGCCTCCGGAATCCCAGAGGAATTAGAACATGGAAAAAACTACAGCACAAACAGGCCCTTCGGCCCACAAGTTGTGCCGATTCTATCCCTACCTACCAGGCCTATCTGTAACCCTCAATCCCATTAAATCCCTACCTCTACGAGGTGCCTCTTACCCTCGTCATTAACTAGGGGTCTCCCTACGCTACCCCTCCTGGTGCTACAGATCCAGGTTGGGGGAGGCCGGGCACCGCCAACCTCGGGTTCCGTTGGCAAGGATGGTTGGGTACAGCGGTGTGCAGGGGGTGACCAGGACCTCCTATCGGTGGTGGGCTGTGTTCCCTCGCGTATCTAGGAGCTGCCCTAACTGGTGGTCCTGGTGGTCTCGGGGACCGTGTATACGGTAACGGGAAATCTCCTCCAATCCCGAGTGAACTGTCCTGGCTGGGTGAAAATGTCCCTCTGTCTGTCCCTGGGGCTGCTGTGTAAGGTGGAGCTGTATCTCTCTGATATTGGCAATCCCCTCTCCCCTCATTTCTCCATGACCGGACCCTGGCTAACCCTCATCGGAAACATTCTCGCTTCCCTTTCCCATCGGAAACATTCTCGCTTCCCTTTTCTGACTGTGACATTGAACTTCCTGTTCCCAGATTTGAGCTAAGCGTCGGAGAACCCCTGCTTCGTTGTGTGTGGTTTCTGCAGGGTTAAAATTCTTTCTTGCCTTTCTCTGTGGTCTCTGAGACTAATGTCCCAGCCCATTTGGGTGAACCAGCTTCATTCAATCTGTCCCGATCTAATTCCCTGTACACTCCCGTGAAGTGGATCCACAAACAACAGGCAAAGGCAGTCGGATGTTCCCCTTTCCTCTGTCGACACTCATTTAATAAGCAGTCTCACAACACCAGGTTAGAGTCCAACCGGTTTATTTGATAATAATCCCACAAGCTTTCGAAAACACTGTTCTTTTGTCAGGAGTGTGGAACGTCTGTACTTCTCGGAGTTTAGAAGGATGAGAGGGGATCTTATTGAGACGTATAAGATAATGAAGGGGATGGATAGGGTAGAGGTGGAGAGATTCTTCCCGCTTAGAAAGGACAGCAGGACTAGAGGGCACAGCCTCAAGATAAAGGGGGGGCGGTTTAGAACGGAGTTGAGGAGGAACTTCTTCACTCAAAGGGTGGTGAATCTCTGGAATTCTCCGCCTGTTGAAGTGGTGGAGGCTGCCTCACTAAATATATTTAAGACACGGGTAGATAGGTTTCTGATAGACAGGGAATTAAGGGGAGAAAGCGGGAAAGTGGAACTGATCCACTTCAGATCAGCCATGATCTTATTGAATGGCGGGGCAGGCTCGAGGGGCTGGATGGCCGACTCCTGCTCCTATTTCTTATGTTCTTATGTTCTGATCAGAGAACCCTGGGTGACTATCTGTAACCCCCCATGAGTGGAGCTTGTCAAATCTCACTAACTGGAGAGAACTCACATCTCTAACCTGTGCTAACACTCTCTCCACTCACACTGTCTGCATCTTTAAGACTTGAATAGCCGGTTAGCGGTAAAGACTCACAGTAATCTGTAAACTGTGTGTGTTTATATCCCCTTCTCTGATCAGAACTTTCCACACACCTAGTGAAGGAACAGTGTTTTCGAAAGCTTGTGGGTTTACTATCGAATAAACCTGTTGGACTCTAACCTGGTGTTGTGAGACTTCTTACTGTGTTTACCCCAGTCCAACACCGGCATCTCCACATTTATTTAACCCACCTGCAGAATTCCCTTTATTAAAGCCTCCCACCGTCAATATCAGTTCCTTCACTGTGTTTCCTGTTCCGTCCCCTTGACATGGGCTGGCAGGGCAGACTGTACAGACTTGTTTAACCACAGTGACTCTCAGCTTCGCCTCGTTCCTTTCCTCCAGCCCACACATTACCTACGGCTGCCTAACACCCTCAAAGAAACTCTGGGTCAGCCAATGGCTCAAAGCTGGTGATTTTATTTGCGATTTCGGCCAACGCTGCCCCTGGAAACGGGGTTGTGAGACTCTCCTACCCGATGTTCAGTTGTCACTGGGTGTATCGGTACTGGGGGTAAATCTGGGGGTGCAGTGGGAATGATTTCCCTTGGGAAAGATGGTGGTGGACCCCGATCCCCGGTTCGCCTATTGTAAAGGCTAGCATTCTCCTTTAACTCTCCCCAATCCACACTCGGTATCTCCTCTTCCTCTGCTATCCCGAAGATACAGATAAATCCATCCTGAACCGATAATAGGGATTCCAGCCGTGAAACTTCTCTGGTATTTGGAGTGGTCAGTGGATTCCTGTCTCTATTCTTTGCCGGTTTGATGGAGCAGTTTTAGTGCCACCAGCAGATCAGGGCACTCAGCTTCCAATCGCGTTACTGCCCACTCAGTTTCACCATTGGCCAACACAGCGTGCTGGGAGTCTGGGTCAGCTCTAGAACATAGAACATTCCAGCGCAGTCCAGGACCTTCAGCCCTCGATGTTGCGCTGACCAGTGGATCCAATCTAATGACCCTCTCACACTGGGTTTGAAAATTACCCAGATGGAATAAATTTGCCGGGTTGGTTCTCTTTGATTCATCCACCTCTCTGTCCTCTCCAGCTCTGATCTGTTCTATCCACTCTCCTGCAGTTCAAAGAACAAGAACAGCCTGGGAAACAGACCCATTGAGCCCACGCCGCCATTTTAACATTCTGAGTCCCTCCCTCCACCCATGACCCTTATCTATGCTTATGGCATTCCACATTGAGGGAAGACTAACTCAGGGACAATTTACACAAGAACATAAGAAATAGGAGCAGGAGTAGGCCATCCAGCCCTTCGAGCCTGCCCCGCCATTCAATAAGATCATGGCTGATCTGTCACTGCTCAGTTCCACTTTCCCGCCCTCTCCCCATAACCCTTAATCCCCTCTCTTATCAAAAACCCATCAACCCGCGTCTTAAAAATACTTAGCGAGGTAGCCTCCACCACTTCAACGGGCAGAGAATTCCAGAGATTCACCACCCTTTGAGTGAAGAAGTTCCTCCTCAACTCCGATCTAAACCGCCCCCCCTTTATCTTGAGGCTGTGCCCTCTAGTCCTACTGTCCTTTCTGAGCGGGAAGAGTCTCTCCACCTCTATCCTATCCATCCCATTCATCATCTTATACGCCTCAATGAGATCTCCCCTCATTCTTCTAAACTCTAACAAGTACAAGCCTAGTTTATTCAGCCTCTCCTCATAGCTCAACCCCCTCAACTCCGGTATCAGCCTAGTAAACCTCCTCTGCACTCCCTCCAAGGCCAAAATATCCTTGCGTAAGTACGGCGCCCAAAACTGCACACAGTACTCCAGCTGCGGCCTCACCAATGCCCTATACAGCTGCAGCAAGACCTCCCTACTTTTATATTCAATCCCCCTCGCTATGAAGGCCAGCATCCCATTCGCCTTCCTGACCACCTGCTGCACCTGCAGGCTGGGATTTTGCGACTCATGCACAAGGACCCCGAGGTCCCTCTGCACCGTCGCCTGCTGCAGTTTTTCGCCACGTAAGTAATAGTCCTTCCTACCATTATTCCTACCAAAGTGGACAACCTCACACTTGCCAACATTAAATTCCATTTATTACCTCCAATCAGCCTAAGAGCACATCTTTGGGGTGTGGGAGGAAACCGGAGCACCCGGAGAAAACCCACGCAGACACGGGGAGAATGTGCAAACTCCCACCGACACCGGCCCAAATCCATGTGTCTGTACAGCAATCAGTGATAGTCACTGAGCTGTCGTCTTGCCCAGTATCTGGTCCAGTTTAAGCGTACACTAACGATGTAAAGCACTAGGCAACTCTCGAAACATCCAAGAGCAGCCCCAGTACGACCCATCGCGTGTTTGCCCCTCATTGGACAACAAGGCGGACCGAATCCCCTGTGGATTAAACGTTGTTCCTTCAGTTTCTTAATCTCCTCCTCCTTTTCCTCCTGTCCTCACTCCGATTCCTCCAGCTCCTCACACACTGTTTAACTCCTTTCCTGTTCCTAGCAGCTCACAACGGAAATTTCTTTCTCGTTTTTGCCTGTCCGTTTTCCCTGAACTTTCCTTTGATCATCCCAACACTTCTACCCGAGGGATCCCGGTCTCAGTATTGGAACGAGATTCCGCCCATTGTGGGCTTCCCTTTCTTCTTAATACATTCCCTGGTTTTTGTTTCCTGTATGGGACACTTCTCTGTCTCTGTGCTGTTTCCTGCCATTCTATATTCAACGACAGGGGATAGGGAGTTGATTAGACTGTGGGTAAGGCTTTGAGCTACATTCCTGTCCTAATCCCTCCAGATTCTAATACAAACCTACGGAGTTTACCCTATCCTCCTTGTTAGTAACAATGCACGCACAACAAAGTAATACGGTGACACAGTGGGTTAGCACTGCTACTTCACAGCTCCAGGGTTCGATTCCCGGCTCGGGTCACTGTCTGTGCGGAGGTTGCACATTCTCCTCGTGTCTGCGTGGGTTTCCTCCGGCTGCTCCAGTTTCCTCCCACAGTCCAAAGATGTGCGGGTTAGGGTGGACTGGCCAGGCTTAAAAATTGCCTCTTAGTGTCCAGGGATGCGTAGGTTAGAGGGATTCATGGGTGGGGGTAGGACCTGGGTGGGATTGTGGCAGACTCGATGGGCCAAAGGGCATCTCTGTACGGTTTCTATAATTCTATAAACAATTCCCTGAAAGCAGTTATTTGTCCCAATAAAGAGTTTACCTGTTGGCTCTGAGTTTTAGATAATTGTTCAATAGAAAATCTGTGGGATTCGATATCGGAATAATAAATTTACTCCTTGTCGATGTCCCAGCAGAGTTGCCAATTCTCATGCCTGTCGCACAGTCCATTTTAACCCTTAAACGATGGACAAATAACTACGAGTCGGTGTCTTGTTGGTACAACCAATATTTATTTCAGACACAATCAATAACTGTCCGACCAACAGGCTGGACCACTCCGATCAATAACAGTCCAGTCAGGTGCTGCCCCATCAATCTCTCAACACCAGGTTAGAGTCCAACAGGTTTATTGGGAATCACGAGCTTCCGGAGCGTCGCCCCTTCATCAGGTGAGTGGGAGTTCTGTTCACAAATAGGGTGTATAAAGTCACAAACTCAGTTCACAGAATAGTGGTTGGAATGTGAGTCTTTACAGGTAATCAAGTCTTAAAGGTACAGACAATGTGAGTGGAGAGAGGGTTAAGCACAGGTTAAAGAGATGTGTACTGTCTCCAGACGGGACAGTTAGTGAGATTTTACAAACCCAGGCGAGTTGTGGGGGTTACAGATAGTGTGACATGAACCCAAGGTCTCGGGTGAGGCCGTCCTCATGTGTGTGCAACTTGGCTCTCAGTCTCCGCTCAGTGACACTGCGCTGTCGTGTGTTGTGAAGGTCGCCTTGGAGAACGTTTCCCCGAAGATCAGAGGCCGAATGCCCGTGACCACTGAAGTGTTTCCCAACAGGAAGGGAACAGTCTTGCCTGGTGATTCTCGAGCGATGTTCATTCATCTGCTGTCACAGCGTCTGCACGGGCAATTAGGAGTGTTCCCTGTCAATTAGGAATGTCCCCCTGTCCATTAGGAGTGTCCCCCTGTCCATTAGGAGTGTCCCCCTGTCCATTAGGAGTGTCCCCCCCCCTGTCCATTAGGAGTGTCCCCCCCTGTCCATTAGGAGTGTCCCCCCCTGTCCATTAGGAGTGTCCCCCTGTCCATTAGGAGTGTCCCCCCCTGTCCATTAGGAGTGTCCCCCTGTCCATTAGGAGTGTCCCCCCCTGTCCATTAGGAGTGTCCCCCCCCTGTCCATTAGGAGTGTCCCCCCCTGTCCATTAGGAGTGTCCCCCCCTGTCCATTAGGAGTGTCCCCCCTGTCCATTAGGAGTGTCCCCCCCCTGTCCATTAGGAGTGTCCCCCCCCTGTCCATTAGGAGTGTCCCCCCCTGTCCATTAGGAGTGTCCCCTGTCCATTAGGAGTGCCCCCCCCTGTCCATTAGGAGTGTCCCCCCCTGTCCATTAGGAGTGTCCCTGTCCATTAGGAGTATCCCCCTGTCCGTTAGGAGTGTCCCCCCCCTGTCCATTAGGAGTGTCCCCCCCCTGTCCATTAGGAGTATCCCCCTGTCCGTTAGGAGTGTCCCCCCCCTGTCCATTAGGAGTGTCCCCTGTCCGTTAGGAGTGTCCCCCCCTGTCCGTTAGGAGTGTCCCCCCCTGTCCGTTAGGAGTGTCCCCCCCCTGTCCATTAGGAGTGTCCCCCTGTCCATTAGGAGTGTCCCCCCCCTGTCCATTAGGAGTGTCCCCCCCTGTCCATTAGGAGTGTCCCCCCCTGTCCATTAGGAGTGTCCCCTGTCCATTAGGAGTGTCCCCTGTCCATTAGGAGTGTCCCCTGTCCGTTAGGAGTGCCCCCTGTCCGTTAGGAGTGTCCCCCTGTCCGTTCGAGTGTCCCCTGTCCGTTAGGAGTTCCCCTGTGAACGGGGAGTGCTCCGTTCTGTCAGGTTCGTTTCTCACAGACCCTTACATACTTGATGCAAGAACAAGACATTGGTCTCTATTGGAAAACTCAGTCCTTTATTTTCAAGCAAGTAGAAGCTCTTTGGAGGATCGCTTTCCTACCTCGGGACAGTGTTCTGAGCTTAGCCCAGCGATCCTACCTCAAACGGGAGGGAATCTCTCCCTTCCTACAGCAATTAGTCACGTCCACACAGTATAACTTCTCCCAGATCAGCAACAGCAAATGTGAGTGAAACATCAAAACTCCACGTCCACCATTGTTCCAGTGTGAGATAGCAACCGTTCCCATTTATATCTCAGCACGTTAAGCAAAGGTTTTCTCCTTCAAAGACAGCAGTTAGCCAGGTCCAGTCTAGACTGATTTAATACAGAGTTTTGTTACTGGCAAAGCGAAGGTGACAGTGCAGAATGAGGGAGTACAAACTGATATCAGCACAAGCTGTTTCAAGCAAGGTACAGTTAATCACAGCTTTTCAGCTGACGGAGACTTTTCTCTTCATCTTCAAACAACCAGCTGCGTTTGCAATACTGCAGGATCTCAGCTTGTAAAACCTTTTTTAACAAATAGCCAAGATCATGGGGTGTTAACCCCTTAATGTCTCAACTCCATTGTAATGATTGTATATTCTATATATCGAATTGTCTTTGTTTCAGGCCTCCCTCAGAGCGTTTGGCCATTTTTATATTAAACATTAGCTCACTGACTACAGCGCTGAAAGTAACCGTCTCTGTAATCAGCCTAGACTCATCTTCAAAAAAATGTCTCACTGTGAGTTTACCACAAGTAACTTTTAACAAGTTGTTGTTATGGAGAATGCACCGAGGAACAGTTCATTTCTAAGGTCTTGTCCAAGTTTAAACCCAGTGGGTCAATCTGGATTGGTCAAGGTATTTCCAGGAGGTACAAACGCCCCGGTTTTTGTTCATTTGGAAAAGGGCCCCATCTCTGTAGAGTTAGTTGTGAAGTCGCTGGTGTCTCTGCAGGTTACACAGCAGAGTGAATCCCTTCCCACACACAGAGCAGGAGAATGGCCTCTCCCCAGTGTGAACTCGCTGGTGGGTCCTCAGGTTAGACGTAGCATTGAATCTCTTCCCACAGGTGGGACAGGGGAAGGGTCTCTCCCCCGTGTGAATTCGCTGGTGGATCTGAAGGTGGGACGATGTTTTGAACGTCTTTGCACAGTGAGAGCAGACGAAGGGTCTCTCCTTGGTGTGAGTGCGCTGGTGCACAATGAGATCTGAAGAGGTTATGAAGACGCTACCCAATCCGAGCATTTAAAAGGCCTCTCGTTGGTGTGAACACGCTGGTGTTTCAGTAAACTGCACGACTGAGTGAATCGCTTGCCGCACTCAGAGCAGGCAAAGGGCTTCTCCCCACTGTGAACTCGCTGGTGTGTACGCAGGTTGGATAGCTGACTGAATCCCTGCCCACACTGAGTGCAGGTAAACGGCCTCTCCCCCGTGTGAACTCGCTGGTGTGTCTGCAGGTACGAGAACCGACTGAATCCCTGCCCACACTCAGAGCAGGTGAATGGCCTCTCCCCAGTGTGAACCCGCTGGTGTGTTCGAAGGATGGATAACTGAGTGAATCTGGAGCTGCACACAGAGCAGGTGAACAGCCTGTCCCCGGTGTGAACTCGCTGGTGTGTCCGCAGAGTTGCTGAATGTGCGTATCCTTTCCCCACACACAGAGCAGGTGAACGGCCTCTCCCCGGTGTGACTGCATTGATGGATTTCCAGATCAGATGGGGAACAGAATACCTTCCCACATTTGCACGGTTTCTCCATGGTGCGGGTGTGCCTCTCCAGGTTAGACAATCAGTTAAATCTCACACACAACACGGGTACAGTCTTTCCCCGCTGTGAACGTTGCGATGTATTTTCAGACTGCGTAACTGGTTAAAGCTTTTTCCACACTCAGTGCACTGGAACCCTCTCGCTCAGCAGCGTGTGTGTGTCTCACTGCTGTCTAAAGCTTTTTGTAGGAGACAGAACTGAAAGACATTCCTCCTTCTAGATTCAAAGACCAAAGATATTCAGGTCCCGGTGAATTGAGTGACTCTGTCAGATGTTGATGTGATGTTGATGGTTTGAGATTTCTGTCCGTAAAATCCTCAACTTCTGATATCCTGTAAAAGAAGTTTACAAAAAATACATCACAGTCACTATAAGATAGAGATGCAGAACAGCCAATTCTAGTTTCTATGGAACATTCTTTTCTCTCTCATTTCCCCCAGAAGCTGTGAATCTCCATCCCACACATTCTCCCTCCATTCTCACTCTGCTGTATCTAATATTCACCCTCCCAATTCTCCTGAAGGTGCTGATTGAGGCTGATTGACAGATCCATGCTCACTGCTTCCTGTCCTGGACACACACACAGCTGAAAATCTCCATGCAGGCTGCCAGACAGATATCTGTCTCTATAACTGGACTGACAATGTGCGGAATGTACAGACTGGATTCACTTCCTTTCCCTTCAGGTGCTGCAAGTCAAAGATATTTTATATATTATATATTATATATATTATATACCTGCGCAAAGATATTTTGGCCTTGGAGGGAGTGCAGAGGAGGTTTACTAGGCTCATACCGGAGTTGAGGGGGTTGAGCTATGAGGAGAGGCTGAATAAACTAGGCTTGTACTCGTTAGAGTTTAGAAGAATGAGGGGAGATCTCATTGAGACGTATAAGATGATGAATGGGATGGATAGGATAGAGGTGGAGAGACTCTTCCCGCTCAGAAAGGACAGTAGGACTAGGGGGCACAGCCTCAAGATAAAGGGGGGGCGGTTTAGAATGGAGTTGAGGAGGAACTTCTTCACTCAAAGGGTGGTGAATCTCTGGAATTCTCTGCCCGTTGAGGTGGTGGAGGCTGCCTCGCTAAATATTTTTAAGACGCAGGTTGATGGGTTTTTGATAAGAGAGGGGATTAAGGGTTATGGGGAGAGGGCGGGAAAGTGGAACTGAGCCACAACAGATCAGCCATGATCTTATTGAATGGCGGGGCAGGCTCGAGGGGCTGGATGGCCTACTCCTGCTCCTATTTCTTATGTTCTTAAGTCCCCAGTAATAATAAATGTACTCTATTACAGAATCATAAATAATATATCTATCTGTACTATATAACAACGCTGGACACATCTCGGTCCAATCTTAATTTAGTGTCCCCCTTAAATGTCAGTCACCTACTGGGGAAACCAGCCCTTTAATTGTGAACATTGGGAAAGAGACCATGCTTTATCCAGACAAATCAATGTGTCAGGCTGAGGGAGTAAAGGATGTCTATGTCTTTAAGAGAGAGAGAGAGACCTGGGCTAACTTCCCCAGAGTCTGCTCCCTCCCTGGATTCACTTCCTTCCCCTTCAGTTGCTGCAGGTCTCCAGGTTCCCCCAGAATGAGGAATGGAAAGGGTGTTGAACAGAAAGTGTTTTACTCACAGATGTTGGAGACTCAGATGAAGCTCAGTCTCCATTCACAGGGATCAGCATCACCAGCCTTCCCGGGGCAGGAATGAGCTCTTTGTCCCAACTTCCGCATTCAGGCAATGGGGAGCTCTGATTGGCTGGAGGACCAGATTCCTTCCGGTCCTCCAACTCTTCCCATTGGTCAGCACGTTTTGCATGGGGGAACAAAGGGAGCTCGCCCCCGCACATGCGCAGCTTCCCCTCTACCCCGCACATGCGCATCTTCCCCTCTCCTCGTACATGCGCAACTTCCCCTCTCCCCCGCACATGCGCAACTTCCCCCTCCCCCGCACATGCGCAATTTCCCCTCTCCCCCGCACATGCGCAACTTCCCCCTCAACCCCGCACATGCGCAGCTGCTCCCCTCCTCTCACACATGCGCACTTTCCCGTCTCCCCCGCACATGCGCAGTCCCGGGCGGAGGGGAGAGATCACCGAGCGGCTTCTCGCTCTGGACGGCGACGTCAGCCGGTTGCCCGGAAACCTTGGCTCGAGGGAGGGGGCGGGGGTGAGAAAAAACGGATGGGGGCGGGGCGCCCGGGTCCGCGCGCCAGGGGCCGGCGCACTGGAACCCCGGAGACGTCACCGCGGTCCAAGCCCCGCCCACTCCCCGCCCCCACGTGGGCCCGGGAACCGCCCCCCTTTATTGTCTACATGCGGCGGGTGGACCAATGGCGGCGCTTGGAGGACCGGATGCGCGTTGGTCCTCCAACCAATCAGAGTGTGTGCTTTGTGGCAATGGCGGCAGTGGTCTTCCTCTGTTGTGTGAATGAAGATTGAGCTTCAGGCAGAGTCCAACTTGGTCCTGACCACAACATGTGTGAGTTTAACACCCTTCCCCATTCCTCTTCTCATCCTGAGAGTGAGGGGAAAGGAAGTGAATCCAGTCTGTACCCTCCTCATTGCAGTCAGATAGACATGGATCAGTCTGGGATCCCGCAGGGAGATTCCCTACTCCCTGTGTCTCCAGGACATGGATCAGTCTGGGATCCTGCAGGGAGATTCCCAACTCCCTGTGTGTCCAGGACATGGATCAGTCTGGGATCCTGCAAGGAGATTCCCAACTCCCTGTGTGTCCAGGACATGGATCAGTCTGGGATCCCGCAGGGAGATTCCCTACTCCCTGTGTCTCCAGGACATGGATCAGTCTGGGATCCTGCAGGGAGATTCCCAACTCCCTGTGTGTCCAGGACATGGATCAGTCTGGGATCCTGCAGGGAGATTCCCTACTCCCTGTGTGTCCAGGACATGGATCAGTCTGGGATCCTGCAAGGAGATTCCCAACTCCCTGTGTGTCCAGGACATGGATCAGTCTGGGATCCTGCAGGGAGATTCCCAACTCCCTGTCTGTCCAGGACATGGATCAGTCTGGGATCCTGCAGGGAGATTCCCTACTCCCTGTCTGTCCAGGACATGGATCAGTCTGGGATCCTGCAGGGAGATTCCCAACTCTCTGTGTGTCCAGGACATGGAGCTGTCAATCTGCATCTTCAGGAGAATGGGGAGGGTGAATATTAGACACAACAGAGTCAGAATGGAGGGAGAGTGAGTGAGATGGAGATTTACAACTTTTGAGGGGGGAATGAGAGAGGTCTTGAAGTTGTACAAGACATTGGTAAGGCCACACTTGGAATACTGTGTACAGTTCTGGTCACCCTATTATAGAAAGGATATTACTAAACTAGAAAGAGAGCAGAAAAGATTTACTAGGATGCTACCGGGAGCTGATGGATTGAGTTATAAGGAGAGGCTGGATAGACTGGGACTTTTTTCTCTGGAGCGTAGGAGGCTGAGGGGTGATCTTATAGAGGTCTATAAAATAATGAGGGGCAAAGGTAGGGGAGTCTAAAACTAGAGGGCACAGGTTTAAGGTGAGAGGGGAGAGATACAAAAGTGTCCAGAGGGGCAATTTTTTCACACAGAGGGTGGTGAGTGTCTGGAACAAGCTGCCAGAGGCAGTAGTAGAGGCGGGTACAATGTTATCCTTTAAAAAGCATTTAGACAGTTACATGGGTACAATGGAGTGAGAAGTCTCACGCCACCAGGTTAAAGTCCAGCAGGTCTGTTTGGTAACACGAGCTTTCAGAGTGCTGCTCCTTCATCACTCCGAAAGCTTGTGTTGTCAAATAAACCTGTTGGTCTTTAACCTGGTGCCGTGAGACTTCTTGCTGTGCCCACCCCAATCCAACACCATGGGTAAGATGGGTATAGAGGGATATGGGCCAAATGCGAGCAATTGGGACTAGCTTACGGGTTTCAATAAAAAAGGCTGCATGGAGAAGTTGGGCCGAAGGGCCTGTTTCCGTGCTCTGTGACTCTGTGAGAGGACAGAATGTTCCATAGAAACTGGAATTATCTGTTCTGAATGTTTAGCATGAACTGACACTGATGACTTTTGTCCACTTATTTTTGTTAAATCTTCTTACAGGATTTCAGATGGAGAGAGCTTGCTAAAATCTCACACCAGGAACTGACAGGGATTTCAAATTAATCAGAACCTGCGCAACTTTGAACTTAGAGGAAAAACTATTTGTTTGTAGCAAATGATTTTAAGCATCGGTGTAACTGGAGAAGCACCGAGAGAGACGCACACACCCCTGGGTAGGAGGGTTCCAGTGCACTGACTGTGGAAAGAACTTTACCAAAAAAAATTCATAGCATTCTTCGAGAGACTGTACCTGCGTTCTCTGTGTGTGGAGGAGACATCAACTAACTGTCCAAGCTGGAGAATCACAAGGACATCCCCCCCACCACCATGGAGAAACCATGCAAATGTGGGGACTGCGGGAAGGGATTCAGGAACCAGTCGGCACTGGAAACGCATCGGCGCATTCACACCGGGGAGAGACCCTTCACCTGCTCCGAGTGCGGCAAGGGATTCACTCACTCGTCCCACCTGGGGGCCCACCAGGTCGTACACAGCAGGGAGAGACCCTTCACCTGCTCCGAGTGCGGCAAGGGATTCACACACTCGTCCCACCTGGGGGCCCACCAGGTCGTACACAGCAAGGAGCGACCCTTCACCTGCTCTGAGTGCGGCAAGGGATTCAGCCATTCGTCCCACCTGGGGGCCCACCAACGGGTCCACGTCCGAGAGCGCCCCTTCACCTGCTCCGAGTGTGGCCGAGGTTTTGTCCAGGCGTCCGACTTGGTGACCCACCAGCAGGTCCACAGCAGGGACAGGCCCCACGCCTGCCCCGAGTGCGGGAAGGGGTTTTTCCAGCCGGCCGATCTGATGGCCCACCGCTTGGTCCACAGGAAGGAGCGACCCTTCACCTGCCCCGTGTGTGGGAAAGGATTCATGCAGTCAGCCGATCTGGTGGCTCACCAGGCGGGACACAGCAGAGAGAGGCCGTTCACCTGTCCCGAGTGTGGGAAGGGGTTCTCCCAGTCTGCAGACCTGGTGGCTCACCAAGCGGGACACAGCAGAGAGAGGCCGTTCACTTGTCCCGAGTGCGGGAAGGGGTTCTCCCAGTCTGCTGATCTGGTGGCTCACCAGGCGGGACACAGCAGAGAGAGGCCGTTCACCTGTCCCGAGTGTGGCAGGGGATTCTCCCAGTCTGCTGATTTGGTGGCTCACCAGGCGGGACACAGCAGAGAGAGGCCGTTCACTTGTCCCGAGTGTGGGAAGGGGTTCTCCCAGTCTGCGGACCTGGTGGCTCACCAGGCGGGACACAGCAGAGAGAGGCCGTTCACCTGTCCCGAGTGTGGGAAGGGGTTCTCCCAGTCTGCTGATTTGGTGGCTCACCAAGCGGGACACAGCAGAGAGAGGCCGTTCACTTGTCCCGAGTGCGGGAAGGGGTTCTCCCAGTCTGCAGACCTGGTGGCTCACCAAGCGGGACACAGCAGAGAGAGGCCATTCACCTGTCCCGAGTGTGGGAAGGGGTTCTCCCAGTCCTCCCACCTGGCCACACACCGGCAAGTCCACAGCAAGGAGAGACCGTTTTCCTGCTCCGAGTGTGGGAAGGGGTTCTCCCAGTCCTCCCACTTGGCCACGCACCAGCTGGTCCACAGCGGGGAGCGGCAGTATTCCTGCCCTGAGTGCGGGAAGGGATTTAAACAGTCCTCCCACCTCCTGGCCCACCAGCTGGTCCACAGCGGGGAGCGGCAGTATTCCTGCCCCGAGTGTGGGAAGGGATTTAAACAGTCCTCCCATCTCCTGGCCCACCAGCTGGTCCACAGCGGAGAGAGGCAGTATTCCTGCCCCGAGTGCGGGAAGGGATTTAAACAGTCCTCCCATCTCCTGGCCCACCAGCTGGTCCACAGCGGAGAGAGGCAGTATTCCTGCCCCGAGTGCGGGAAACGGTTTGCCCAGTCCTCCCACCTCCTGGCCCACCAGCTGGTCCACAGCGGGGAGCGGCCATTCACCTGCCCCGAGTGCGGGAAGCGGTTTGCCCAGTCGTCCCACCTGGTGACGCACCGCCAGGTCCACACCAGGGACAAGCCCTTCGCCTGCCCCGAGTGCGGACGGGGGTTCATCCAGTCGTCCCACCTCGCCGCTCACCGGCTGGTCCACGCCAGAGAGAAACCATTCACCTGCCCCGAGTGCGGACGGGGGTTCATCCAGTCGTCCCACCTCGCCGCTCACCGGGTGGTCCACACCAGGGAGCGCCCCTTCACCTGCCCCGAGTGCGGCAAGGGATTTGCCCAGTCTTTCTACCTGCTGATGCACCAACGGGCGCACGCCGGCAAGCTCTCCCCGCCGCCCACCCTGGGGGCACCGAGGGACCCCCCACTGGCTGCTCCCCCTCTCTGCCGGGGCGCCAGTGAGTTCACCCTCCTGCGGGCTCCCCCCTTCGCCCCCTGCGTGGGCATGGACTCCCTCCTCCACCTCCTCTTCCACCCCACCTGCCGGAACCCCGGCGAGTTTGGGCTGGGGGGAGGGGGCTACCCCCCTCCACCGCCGCCGGTGGCCCTGGGGGTGGGGAGGGAGGCGCTGGGGAACCCCGCTGATTCGTGACGTGGGCCTGCTCGCAAGATCAGCGTCCCCCACCTCTGCCCCCACCCCACCGACACATCCAGGAGTGCCTCCGGGCAGCCTGCTCCGCGCGGGGCGGGAGGATTCGCCCTGTTTATCTGACCTGTGGCACAGCAGGGAGAGGCCCCTTCACAGGGCGGGGCAGCCTGTCGAAACCCCCCCCTCCCCGCAGCGAGTTCACACAGATTCACAGACCCTGCCTCATGTTAATCGTCTCAATCTGAATACACGGTTTGAGAATTTTCCAGCATTTTCTCTTAACCCAAGTCCAACAGGGTTTATTTGGCAGCACGAGCTTGTGGAACGCTGCCCCTTCGTCAGGTGTTCCCAGACCTGCTGAGATTTTCCAGCATTTTCTCTTTTGGTTTCAGATTCTGGAACCCAGACAGTCATTCTGGTTTTACCCTGATGGACTTTAACCCGGTGTTGAGAGACTTCTTACTGGGAGTGTGTACAGGCTGGAGGGAAACTGCTTGATGTGTGAAGGGACACATTAGATGGAGCAGGGGCTGGGGTTGCGGGGGGGGAACATCACTCCCAGGATTGACATTATGGTTTAGTTAGTGAAATCTTTGTTGATATTTTGTTGTAGTTATATTATCCCACCGGAGTCTGTCACCCTCCTTATACTTTCTCTTATCCATTCTTAATCCAAAATAGTTGAAAGAGAGGCTTATAATCGATGCGGGGTGGGGTCGGGAGGTATATACTTGTAATGTTTCACTCTGTGAATAAATCTATACCAAGTAAAGACGGTTTCCAGCTTCCCTTCCTTATACGACGGCCACAGAGAATGTTTGTCTGCTGTTTGATTTGATTTGATTTATTATTGTCACCTGTATTAACACACGGTGAAAAGTATTGTTTCTCATGCTACACTGACAAAGAATACCATTCATAGAGAAGGAAAGGAGAGGGTGCAGAATGTAGTGTTACAGTCACAGCGAGGGTGTAGAGAAAGATCAGCTTAATGTGAGGCAGGTCCATTCAAAAGTCTGACAGCAGCAGGGAAGAAGCTGTTCTTGAGTCGGTCGGTACGGGACCTCAGACTTTTGTATCTTTTTCCCGATGGATGAAGGTGGAAGAGAGAATGTCCGGGGTGTGTGGGATCCTTAATTATACCGGCTGCTTTTCCCCGAGGCAGCGGGAAGTGTAGACAGAGTCAATGGATGGGAGGCTGGTTTGTGTGATGGATTGGGGCTACATTCACCACCCTTTTGTAGTTCCTTGTGGTCTTGGGCAGAGCAGGAGCCCAGACCGAGCTGTGATACAACCAGAAAGAATGCTTTCTATGGGACATCTGTAAAAGTTGGTGAGAGTCGTAGCTGACGTGGCAAATTTCCTCGGTCTTCTGAGAAAGTAGAGGCGTTGATGGGGCTTTCTTAACTATAGTGTCGGCATGGGGGGGACCCGGACAGGTTGTTGGTGATCTGGACACCTAGAAACTTGAAGCTGTCGACCCTTTTTACTTGGTTCCCGTTGATGTAGACAGGGACATGTTCTCCTTTACACTTCCCGAAGTCGATGAAAATCTCCTTTGTTTTGTTCCTACTGCGAGGGCCCTGGATAGAGTGGACGGGGAGAGGATGTTTCCACTAGTAGGAAAAACTAGAACCAGAGAGGGCACAACCTCAGGGTGAAGGGACGCTCCTTTAAAACAGAGACGGGGAGGGATTTCTTCAGCCAGAGAGTGGGGAATGTGTGGAACTCTTTGCCGCAGAAGGCTGTGGAGGGCCAGGTCATTGAGTGTCTTTAAGACAGAGATGGATAGGGTCTTGATGAATAAGGGGATCAGGGGTTATGGGGAAAAGGCAGGAGAATGGGGATGAGAAAAATATCAGCCATGATTGAATGGCAGAGCAGACTCGATGGGCCGAGTGGCCTCATTCTGTAAAAGTTTATTAGTCACAAGTAAGGCTTACATTAACACTGCAATGAAGTTACTGTGAAAATCCCCCTAGTCGCCCACACTCCGGGGCCTGTTCGGGTTACGCTGAGGGAGAATTTAGCACGGCCCAATGCACCCTAACCAGCACGTCTTTCAGACTGTGGGAGGAAACCGGGGCACCCGGAGGAAACCCACGCAGACACGGGGAGAATGTGCAGTCTCCACACAGACAGTGACCCGAGCCGAGAATCGACTTCTGGTAGTGTGGAGACCAGAATTGAACACTATATTCCAGTGCGGCCTCACTAAGGTTCTGTAAAGCTGCAACATAACCTGCCAATTCTCAAACTCAGTGCCCCGGCCGATGAAGACAAGCATGCCGTACGCCTTCTTGACTACCTTCTCCACCTGCATTGCCACTTTCAGTGACCTGTGTACCTTGATTCCCCAACCCTGGGAAAAAAAGATGAAGTCCATCCAGTTTATCCAATCATCTCATGATCTTATACACCGCTCGGATACAGAAAAGATTTACCAGGATGTTGCCTGGTATGGAGGGCATTAGCTATGAGGAGAGGCTGGAGAAACTTGGTTTGTTCTCACTGGAGCGACAGAGGGTGAGGGGAGACCTGATAGAAGTCTACAAGATTATGAGGGACATGGACAGAGTGGACAGTCAGAAGCTTTTCCCCAGGGTGGAAGAGTCAATTACTAGGGGGGCACAGGTTTAAGGTGCGAGGGGCAAGGTTTAAAGGAGATGTACGAGGCAGATTTTTTACACAGAAGGGGGGTGGGTGCCTGGAACTCGCTGCCGGGGGAGGCAGTGGAAGCGGATACGGTAGTGAGTTTTAAGGGGCATCTTGACAAATCCATGAATGAGACGGGAATAGAGGGATATGGTCCCCGGAAGGGTAGGGGGTTTTAGTTCAGACGGGGCAGCATGGTCAGTGCAAGATTGGAGGGGCTGAAGGGCCTGTTCCTGTGCTGTAACAGTGATCCAGGTTCAAATGGGTGAACGTTAGTGTGGAGTCTACATGTTCTCACTCTATCTGTGTGGGTTTACTGCGGGTGCTCCAGGTTCCTCCCACACTCCAAAGATGTTCAGGTTAGGTGCATTGACTGTGCTAATAGCCCCTTTGTGTCAGGAGGGGTAAATATGTGGAGTTATGGGTGTTCGAACTAGCACTGACAACAAGCCCGAACCCTGTAGCCCCACATATTTACCCTGCTAATCCCCCTGACACTAAGGGACAATTTAGCACGGCCAATCCACCCTAACCTGCACATCTTTGGACACTAAGGGACAATTTAGCACGGCCAATCCACCCTAACCTACACATCTTTGGACACTAAGGGACAATTTAGCACGGCCAATCCACCCTAACCTACACATCTTTGGACACTAA
Organism: Carcharhinus amblyrhynchos; assembly: GCF_965287045.1. NCBI lineage: Eukaryota > Metazoa > Chordata > Chondrichthyes > Carcharhiniformes > Carcharhinidae > Carcharhinus > Carcharhinus amblyrhynchos. Next base: position 56,984 of record NW_027650307.1, on the reverse strand, counting down.
GGGACAATTTAGCACAGCCAATCCACCCTAACCTACACATCTTTGGACACTAAGGGACAATTAAGCACAGCCAATCCACCCTAACCTACACATCTTTGGACACTAAGGGACAATTTAGCACGGCCAATCCACCCTAACCTACACATCTTTGGACACTAAGGGACAATTTAGCACAGCCAATCCACCCTAACCTACACATCTTTGGACACTAAGGGACAATTTAGCACGGACAATCCACCCTAACCTACACACCTTTGGACACTAAGGGACAATTAAGCATGGCCAATCCACCCTAACCTACACATCTTTGGACACTAAGGGACAATTTAGCACGGCCAATCCACCCTAACCTACACATCTTTGGACACTAAGGGACAATTTAGCACGGACAATCCACCCTAACCTACACATCTTTGGACACTAAGGGACAATTTAGCACGGCCAATCCACCCTAACCTACACATCTTTGGACACTAAGGGGCAATTTAGCACGGCCAATCCACCCTAACCTGCACATCTTTGGAGACTAAGGGACAATTAAGCACGGCCAATCCACCCTAACCTGCACATCTTTGGACACTAAGGGACAATTTAGCACGGCCAATCCACCCTAACCTACACATCTTTGGACACTAAGGGACAATTTAGCACGGCCAAACCACCCTAACCTACACATCTTTGGACACTAAGGGACAATTTAGCACGGCCAATCCACCCTAACCTACACATCTTTGGACACTAAGGGGCAATTTAGCACGGACAATCCACCCTAACCTACACATCTTTGGACACTAAGGGACAATTTACATGGCCAATCCACCCTAACCTGCACATCTTTGGACAGTAAGGGACAATTTAGCATGGCCAATCCACCCTAACCTACACATCTTTGGACACTAAGGGACAATTTAGCACGGCCAATCCACCCTAACCTACACATCTTTGGACACTAAGGGACAATTTAACATGGCCAATCCACCCTAACCTACACATCTTTGGACACTAAGGGGCAATTTAGCACGGCCAATCCACCCTAACCCGCACATCTTTGGACACTAAGGGACAATTTAGCACGGCCAATCCACCCTAACCTACACATCTTTGGACACTAAGGGACAATTTAACATGGCCACTCCACCCTAACCTACACATCTTTGGACACTAAGGGACAATTTAGCACGGCCAATCCACCCTAACCTACACATCTTTGGACACTAAGGGGCAATTTAGAACAAAGAACAAAACAGCACAGGAAACAGGCCCTTCGGCCCAATGAGCCCACGCGCCATCTTAACATTCTGAGTGCTCTCCTCTACCCATGACCCATGTCTACACCTATTGGGGAAGATTGAGGGGAGACTAATTTAGGGACAATTTGTTACACCAATCAGCCTAAGAGCACATCTTTGGGATGTGGGAGGAAACCGGAGCACCCGAAGAAAACCCACGCAATCACGGGGAGAATGTGCAAACTCCCACAGACACTGGCCCAAATCCATGTATCTGCACAGCAAACAGTGATAGTCACTGAGCTGTCGTGTTGCCTAGCATCTGGTCCAGTTTAAGCGTACACTAACGAGGTAAAGCACTAGGCAACTCTCGAAGCAACATCCAAGAGCAGCCCTCGCACGACCCCATCCCGTGTATGCCCCTTGTTGGACAACAAGGCGGACCAAATCACCTGTGGATTAAAAGAAAAGGCATCATTAAATGTACAAAACTTAGACAGACATTTACGGAATCCCCAGAAGCTCAGAAATAAAACAAGTGAGCCAGGAAATATGTTGGAAGGTCCACTGGAATCGATTGATTCCCAGGGACGTCCCAAAGCTCTTGGTCTTTATTTAGATCAGTCTCCTATATCCCTCCATCTCTAGTCTGCTCATGTGCCTATCTAAGTAAGCCTTAAACAACCCTAGCGTGCCTGCCTCCACCACCTTACTTGGCAGTGCATTCCAGGCCCCCACCACCCTCTGTGCGAAAAACCTCCCTCTAACATCTGAGTTATACCTCGCCCCCCTCACCCAAAGCCCATGGCCCCTCGTAATGTGTGTTTCCAATCTAGGAAAAACCTTACCACTGTTCACTCCATCTATACCCTTCATAATCTTATACATCTCTATTAGATCTCCCCTCATTCTCCGTCTTTCTAAGGAAAACAGCCCCAATTTACCCAATCTCTCCTCAGAGCTAAGTCCTTCCATACCAGGCAACATCCTGGTAAACTCCTCCGCACTCTCTCCAGAGTCTCCACGTCCTTCCGGTAGTGCGGCGACCAGAACTGGACGCAGTACTCCAAATGCGGTCTAACCAACCTTCGATACAACTGCAACATTAGACGCCAGCTTTTATACTCTATACCCCTTCCTATAAAGGCAAGCATACCATAGGCCTTCTTCACCACCTTCTCCACCTGTACTGCCACCTTCAATGACTTGTGTACTTGCACCCCCAGCTCCCTCTGCGTTTCTATACTCTTAATACGACTACCATTTATCGTGTAACTCCCCCCTACTTATTTCTTCCAAAATGCATCACCTCGCATTTAGCATAGCAAATCCACCCTAACCTGCACATCTTTGGACACTAAGGGACAATTTAGTACATGGCCAATCCACGCTAACCTACACATCTTTGGACACTAAGGGACAATTAAGCACGGCCAATCCACCCTAACCTACACATCTTTGGACACTAAGGGACAATTAAGCACGGCCAATACACCCTAACCTACACATCTTTGGACACTAAGGGACAATTTAGCACGGCCAATCCACCCTAACCTACACATCTTTGGACACTAAGGGACAATTTAGCACAGCCAATCCACCCTAACCTACACATCTTTGGACACTAAGGGGCAATTTAGCATGGCCAATCCACCCTAACCTACACATCTTTGGACACTAAGGGGCAATTTAGCACGGCCAATCCACCCTAACCTGCACATCTTTGGACACTAAGGGACAATTTAGCACGGCCAATCCACCCTAACCTACACATCTTTGACAACTAAGGGACAATTTAGCACGGCCAATCCATCCTAACCTGCACATCTTTGGACACTAAGGGACAATTAAGCACGGCCAATCCACCCTAACCTACACATCTTTGGACACTAAGGGACAATTAAGCACGGCCAATACACCCTAACCTACACATCTTTGGACACTAAGGGACAATTTAGCACGGCCAATCCACCCTAACCTACACATCTTTGGACACTAAGGGACAATTTAGCACAGCCAATCCGCCCTAACCTACACATCTTTGGACACTAAGGGGCAATTTAGCACGGCCAATCCACCCTAACCTACACATCTTTGGACACTAAGGGGCAATTTAGCACGGCCAATCCACCCTAACCTACACATCTTTGGACACTAAGGGACAATTTAGCACGGCCAATCCACCCTAACCTACACATCTTTGGACACTAAGGGACAATTTACATGGCCAATCCACCCTAACCTACACGTCTTTGGACACTAAGGGGCAATTTAGCACGGCCAATCCACCCTAACCTACACATCTTTGGACACTAAGGGACAATTTAGCACGGCCAATCCACCCTAACCTACACATCTTTGGACACTAAGGGACAATTTAGCACGGCCAATCCACCCTAACCTACACATCTTTGGACACTAAGGGACAAGTTAGCACGGCCAATCCACCCTAACCTACGCACCTCTGGACACCGTACCGGAACCAGGCAATCTTGGCGGCTGGGCTTGTTCCAGGCCGAGACTCACCTTTCAAAGCACTTCATAATGATGGAATTAATTTGGAATTAAAACGGGATCGAAGCCAGGAGGAGGCTTTTGTGTAGAAATTGCAAGTAGCTGAACTGTCGCTGCATGTGGCGAAAAAGCAGGAGCAGAGGATGTGATTGTCGATAGGAAAGAGGTGTGCTCGATGCTGGAAGACTGAACTGTAATCTCCACTGTTATATTTAAATGTACATAATAGAGTACTAATAGTGTGAAACTAAATGTTTCAGAATCATAATCAGAGGTTTACAGCACGGAAAGAGGCCCTTCGGCCCAACTTATCCATGCTGCCCCTTTTTTTAAACACTAAGCTAGTCCCAATTGCCCGCATTTGGCCCATATCCCTCTATACCCATCATTTTTTAAAAGATAAAATTGTACCCCCCTCTACTACTACCTCTGGCAGCTTGTTCCAGATACTCACCACCCTCTGGGTGAAAAAATTGCCGCTCTGGATACTTTTGTATCTCTCCCCTCTCACATAAGAAATAAGAAAAGGAGCAGGAGTAGGCCATCTAGCCCCTCGAGCCTGCCCCGCCATTCAATAAGATCATGGCTGATCTGTCATGTCTCAGTTCCACTTTCCCGCCCTCTCCCCATAACCCTTAATCCCCTCGCTTATCAAAAACCTATCAACCTGCGTCTTAAAAATATTTAGCGAGGCAGCCTCCACCACTTCAACGGGCAGAGAATTCCAGAGATTCACCACCCTTTGAGTGAAGAAGTTCCTCCTCAACTCCGTTCTAAACCGGCCCCCTTTATCTTGAGGCTGTGCCCTCTAGTCCTACTGTCCTTTCTGAGCGGGAAGAGCCTCTCCACCTCTATCCCATCCATCCCATTCATCATCTTATATGTCTCAATGTCTTATATGTCTCACCTTAAACCTGTGTCCTCTAGTTTTAGACTCCCCTACCTTTGGGAAAAGATATTGACTATCTAGCTGATCTGTGCCCCTCATTATTTTATAGACCTCTATAAGATCACCCCTCAGCCTCCTACGCTCCAGAGGAAAAAGTCCCAGTCTATCCAGCCTCTCCTTATAACTCAATCCATCAAGTCCCGGTAGCATCCCAGTAAATCTTTTCTGCACTCTTTCTAGTTTAATAATATCCTTTCTATAATAGGGTGACCAGAATTGCACACAGTATTCCAAGTGTAGCCTTACCAATGTCATGTACAACTTCAACAACGTGTCCCAACTCCTGTATTCAATGTTCAATGGATGGGAGGCTGGTTTGTGTGATGGATTGGGCTATATTCACCACCTTTTTTGTAGTTCCTTGCGGTCTTGGGCAGAGCAGGAGCCCATACCAAGCTGTGATACAACCAGAAAGGATGCTTTCTATGGGGCATCTGTAAAAGTTGGTGAGAGTCGTAGCTGACATGCCAAATTTCCTCGGTCTTCTGAGAAAGTAGAGGTGTTGGTGGGGCTTTCTTAACTATAGTGTCGGCATGGGGGGGACCAGGACAGGTTGTTGGTGATCTGGACACCTAAAAACTTGAAGCTCTCGACCCTTTTTATTTTGTCCCTGTTGATGTAGACAGGGGCATGTTCTCCTTTACACAAACTGCGCACAGACTGTCACCCCAGGCCAGCTTTGAACACAGGTCCCTGGCACTATGAGGCAGTGCTAACCACTGTGCCACTGTGCTGCCCAAAACCAGAACTGAACTTGGTTCCCTGCATAAATCCAGGATCTTCTGTAGTCTGAGAAAAAAGAACAAATCCCTCCTGCAGGGCAGCACAGTGGTTAGCACTGCTGCCTCATAGCAATTAGATTGGATTTATTATTGTCACATGTATTAACATACAGTGAGAAGGAGAGGGTGGAGAATGTAGTGTTACAGTCACAGCGAGGGTGTAGAGAAAGATCAACTTAATGCAAGGTACATAAGAACATAAGAAATAGGAGCAGGAGTAGGCCATCTAGCCCTTCGAGCCTGCCCCACCATTCAATAAGATCATGGCTGATCTGTCGTGGCTCAGTTCCACATTCCCGCCCTCTCGCCATAACCCTTAATCCCCTCACTTATCAAAAACCCATCAACCCGCGTCTTAAAAATATTTAGCGAGGCAGCCTCCACCACTTCAACGGGCAGAGAATTCCAGAGATTCACCACCCTTTGAGTGAAGAAGTTCCTCCTCAACTCCGTTCTAAACCGCCCCCCACTTTATCTTGAGGCTGTGCCCCCTAGTCCTACTGTCCTTTCTGAGCGGGAAGAGCCTCTCCACCTCTATCCTATCCATCCCATTCATCATCTTATATGTCTCAATGAGATCTCCCCTCATTCTTCTAAACTCTAACGAGTACAAGCCTAGTTTATTCAGCCTCTCCTCATAGCTCAACCCCCTCAACTCCGGTATCAGCCGAGTAAACCTCCTCTGCACTCCCTCCAAGGCCAAAATATCCTTGCGTAAGTGCGGCGACCAAAACTGCACACAGTACTCCAGCTACGGCCTCACCAGTGCCCTATACAGCTGCAGCAAGACCTCCCTACTTCTATATTCAATCCCCCTCGCTATGATGGCCAGCATCCCATTCGCCTTCCTGACCACCTGCTGCACCTGCAGGCTGGATTTTTGCGACTCATGCACAAGGACCCCGAGGTCCCTCTGCACCATCGCCTGCTGCAGTTTTTCGCCACAGGTAGGTCCATTCAAAAGTCTGACAGCAGCAGGGAAGAAGCTGTTCTTGAGTCGGTCGGTACATGACCTCAGACTTTTGTATCTTTTTCCCGATGGATGAAGGTGGAAGAGAGAATGTCCGGGGTGTGTGGGATCCTTAATTATACCGGCTGCTTTTCCCCGAGGCAGCGGGAAGTGTAGACAGAGTCAATGGATGGGAGGCTGGTTTGATTAGATGAGATTTATTATTGTCACGTGTATTTACAGTGAAAAGTATTGTTTCTTGTGCATTATACAAACAACGCATACTGTTCATAGAGAAGGAAAGGAGAGGGCGCAGAATGTAGTGTTACAGTCACGGCGAGGGTGTAGAGAAAGATCAACTTAATGTGAGGTAGGTCCATTCAGGTTTGGGTTCGATTCCTGGCTCGAGTCACTGTCTGTGTGGATTCTGCGCATTCTCCCCGTGTCTGCATGGGTTTCCACCAGGTGCTCCGGTTTCCTCCCACAGTCCGTGCAGGTTAGGGTGCATTGACACCACAGGGAATTCCACAGATTCCCAACCCTTTGTGTGAAGAAGTTCCTCCTCAACTCAGTCCTAAATCTGCTCCCCCTTATTTTGAGGCCATGCCCCCTCGTTCTAGTTTCACCCACCAGTGGAAACAACTTCCCTGCTTCTATCTTATCGATTCCCTTCATCATCTTACATGTTTCTATAAGATCTCCCCTCATTCTTCTGAATTCCAGTGAGTATCGCCCCAGTCTACTCAGTCTCTCCTCATAATCCAACCCTCTCAACTCCGGAATCAACCGAGTGAATCTCCTCTGCACCCCCTCCAGTGCCAGTCTATCCTTTCTCAAACCAGTAACTTCATTGCAGCGTTAACGTAAGCTTTACTTGCGATGAATAAACAAACTTTAAGGAAGAATATTTTTATTCCAGTTTTGTACATTTGTTGCAAACTACGTTCCCCAACACTTTTCACAGTTACCCGAAGAAAAGGAAAATTCCTGTTGGTTTGGGTTCTCTTCCGCCCCCGACAGTTTTGACCACGAGTGACCAGCACAGCGTCACTCTATTGAAGAACGATGTTCGTGTGTTGGAAACCATTTGGAGAAGGGGAAAGGTCTGGGACAAGCCAGGTTTGTGTACCTGCTGGAGTTTAGAAGAGGGAGAGGGGTGACATGTTCAAAACCTTTAAGATCCTGAGCCGGGGGGGGGGGGGGGTGCGCAAGCATCTGGACAGGGTGCATGTAGAGAGGATGTTTGTTGGGGGGGGGGGGGGGGGTGTTCACTGTTTGAAAATAAAGGGGGTGACCCCTCTCACACAGAGATGAGGGAGAAAGATTTCCTCTCAGATGGACTCAGTCTCTGCAACTCACGGGCGGCACAGTGATACAGTGGGTTAGCGCTGCTGTCTCACAGAGCCAGGGACCCGGGTTCGATTCCCAGGCGCACGGTGACACAGTGGGTTAGCACTGCTGTCTCACAGCGCCAGGGACCCGGGTTCGATTCCCGGGGACACGGTGACACAGTGGGTTAGCGCTGCTGTCTCACAGCGCCAGGGACCCGGGTTCGATTCCCGGGGGGCACGGTGACACAGTGGGTTAGCGCTGCTGCCTCACAGCGCCAGGGACCCGGGTTCGATTCCCGGGGGCACGGTGACACAGTGGGTTAGCACTGCTGTCTCACAGCGCCAGGGACCCGGGTTCGATTCCCGGGGGCACGGTGACACAGTGGGTTAGCACTGCTGTGTCACAGAGCCAGGGACCCGGGTTCGATTCCCGGGGGCACGGTGACACAGTGGGTTAGCACTGCTGTCTCACAGCGCCAGGGACCCGGGTTCGATTCCCAGGGGCACGGTGACACAGTGGGTTAGCGCTGCTGTCTCACAGCGCCAGGGACCCGGGTTCGATTCCCGGGGGCACGGTGACACAGTGGGTTAGCGCTGCTGTCTCACAGCGCCAGGGACCCGGGTTCGATTCCCGGGGGCACGGTGACACAGTGGGTTAGCGCTGCTGTCTCACAGTGCCAGGGACCCGGGTTCGATTCCCCGGGGGCACGGTGACACAGTGGGTTAGCGCTGCTGCCTCACAGCGCCAGGGACCCGGGTTCGATTCCCGGGGGCACGGTGACACAGTGGGTTAGCGCTGCTGTCTCACAGCGCCAGGGACCCGGGTTCGATTCCCGGGGGGCACGGTGACACAGTGGGTTAGCGCTGCTGCCTCACAGCGCCAGGGACCCGGGTTCGATTCCCAGCTTGGGTCATTGTCTGCGTGGAGTCTGCATGTTCTCCCCATGTCTGCGTGGGTTTCCTCCGGGCACTCCGGTTTACTCCCATAGTCTGAAAGATGTGTAGGTTCGGTGGATTGGCCGTGTCAAATATAATAGAAGTGTGTACAGTTCCGGTCACCCTATTATAGAAAGGATATTATTAAACTAGAAAGAGTGCAGAAAAGATTTACTAGGATGTTACCGGGACTTGATGGATTGAGTTATAAGGAGAGGCTGGATAGACTGGGACTTTTTTCTCTGGAGTGTAGGAGGCTGAGGGGTGATCTTATAGAGGTCTATAAAATAATGAGGGGCACAGATCAGCGAGATAGTCAATATCTTTTCCCAAAGGTAGGGGAGTCTAAAACTAGAGGGCAGAGGTTTAAGGTGAGAGGGGAGAGATACAAAAGTGTCCAGAGGGGCAATTTTTTCACCCAGAGGGTGGTGAGTGTCTGGAACGAGCTGCCAGAGGTAGTAGTAGAGACGGGTACAATTTTATCTTTTAAAAAGCATTTAGACAGTTACATGGGTACGATGGGTATAGAGGGATATGGGCCAAATGTGGGCAATTGGGATTAGCTTAGGGGTTTAAAAAAAGGGATGGAATGGACAAGTTGGGCTGAAGGGCCTTGGGGCTAAAGGGATTGCAGGATATGTTGGGGGGGGGGGTGTGGAGTCAGGATATTGAAACGGATTATCAGTGTAGATTGCGCCCCCCCCCACCCCGAGGGCTGTTGAGGTTGTGGTGTGGTGCCACGGGGTGGGGAAGGGGGTTGTGGGGGAGGGTGACTGAGTGAACTGTCCCTGCAAACCTGATGCCCCACCAACGCCCCCCCACCCCCCCCAGGTTCACTGAGCTTTCTGCGGGAGACCCCGGGGCTTTCCCTCGGCCTCCGCGGAGGAGGGCGGGTTGGGGGACGCCCCCTCCCCCTCCTCCCCCTCCTCCTCGGTGTGGGCGAAGCGGTGGTTCAGCATGTGGGAGAGCTGGACAAACCCCCGGCCACACAGCGGGCACTGGAAGGGGCGCTGGGGGGAGTGGACGTGGCGGTGGCTCAGTAGGTGGGAGGACTGGGTGAACCGGCGCCCGCAGTCCGGGCAGGGGTAGGGCCGCTCCCCGGTGTGGAGGCGGCGGTGGGTACGCAGGTGGGAGGAGCGGGTGAAACGCTTGCCGCACTCGGAGCAGGCGAAGGGCCGCTCCCCGGTGTGGAGGCGGCGGTGCCGGAGGAGGGTGGAAGAGTCGGTGAAACCGTCACCACACAGCGGGCAGACAAAGAGCCTCTCCCCGGCGTGCACCCTCTGGTGCCGCAGGCGGTTCGAGGACTGGTTAAAGCCTTTCCCACAGACGGCGCAGGGGTAGGGGCGCTCCCCCGTGTGGACCCGCCGGTGGGTCAGCAGGTGGGAGGAGCGGGTGAAGCGCTTGCCGCACTCGGAGCAGGCGAAGGGCCTCGCCCCGCCGTGGCTGGGCCGGTGTTCCGCCAGCTCACTGGCCAACCGGAACCCAGCCCCACACTCCTCACAACGGTGAGGCTCGTCCTCTCCGCTCTGGCTGCACCGGTGCCGTGCCAGGTTGGAGGGGCGGCTGAAGGCGCGCCCGCAGGCCAGGCACTTGTGCCGGCGGCGCTCATCGGGGGCCAACACTGCCACCTGCCAGGGCTCCGTCTCCCCCTCCACCAGACCCTTGGGGGAGGCGCGGTTCGGACTCCCTCCGTCACCAAACTCCACCGTCTGCCGGCTCTCCGTCTCCCCCTCCACCAGACCCTCGAGGGAGGCGCGGTTCGGACTCCCTCCGTCACCAAACTCCACCGTCTGCCGGCTCTCCGTCTCCCCCTCCACCAGACCCTCGGGGGAGGCGCGGTTCGGTCTCCCTCCGTCACCAAACTCCACCGTCTGCTGGCTCTCCGTCTCCCCCTCCACCAGACCCTCGGGGGAGGCGCGGTTCGGACTCCCTCCGTCACCAAACTCCACCGTCTGCCGGCTCTCCGTCTCCCCCTCCACCAGACCCTCGGGGGAGGCGCGGTTCGGACTCCCTCCGTCACCAAACTCCACCGTCTGCCGGCTCTCCGTCTCCCCCTTCACCAGACCCTCGGGGGAGGCGCGGTTCGGACTCCCTCCGTCACCAAACTCCACCGTCTGCCGGCTCTCCGTCTCCCCCTCCACCAGATCCTCGAGGGAGGCGCGGTTCGGACTCCCTCCGTCACCAAACTCCACCGTCTGCCGGCTCTCCGTCTCCCTCTCCACCAGACCCTCGGGGGAGGCGCGGTTCGGACTCCCTCCGTCACCAAACTCTGCCGTCTGCCGGCTCTCCGTCTCCCCCTCCACCAGACCCTCGGGGGAGGCGCAGTTCGGACTCCCCATCATTGGTCCCTCGCCTCCCCGGAGTCCTGTGGGGACAAAGTAAATAAAATCGAACTGAGAACGAAGGGCTTGTCCTGTGAGCAATGGGTGAGGATTCTGAGTCACAGAGGTTTACAGCATGGAAACAGGCCCCTCGGCCCAACTTGTCCATGTCACTCCATTTTATAGAAACCCCGAAGCTAATCCCAATTGCCCACATTTGTCCCGTATCCCTCTATACCCATCGTACCCAGGTAACTGGGTAAATGCTTTTTAAAAGATAAAATTGTACCCGTCTCTACTACTGCCTCTGGCAGCTTGTTCCAGACACTCACCACCCTCTGGGTGAAAAAATTGCCCCTCTGGACACTTTTGTATCTCTCCCCTCTCACCTTAAACCTCTGCCCTCTAGTTTTAGACTCCCCTACCTTTGGGAAAAGATATTGACTACCTCGCTGATCTGTGCCCCTCATTATTTTATAGACCTCAGCCAGAGAGTGGGGAATGTGTGGAACTCTTTGCCGCAGAAGGCTGTGGAGGGCCGGGTCATTGAGTGTCTTTAAGACAGAGATGGATAGGGTCTTGATGAATAAGGGGATCGGGGTTATGGGGAAAAGGCAGGAGAATGGGGATGAGAAAAATATCAGCCATGATTGAATGGGGGAGCAGACTCAATGGGCCGAGTGGCCTCATTCTGTCCCTGTGTTTTATGGTCTTTTGTGACAATAATAAATCAAATCAAATCCTTCTCCCCTTTGTTCTCTAAGAACGTTATGCTTTGTCTGTATAAAAATGCTAAATTGTCCCTTAGTGTCCAAAGATGTGCAGGTTAGGGTGGATTGGCCGTGCTAAATTGTCCCTTAGTGTCCAAAGATGTGCAGGTTAGGGTGGATTGGCCGTGCTAAATTGTCCCTTAGTGTCCAAAGATGTGCAGGTTAGGGTGGATTGGCCGTGCTAAATTGTCCCTTAGTGTCCAAAGATGTGTAGGTTAGGGTGGATTGGCCGTGCTAAATTGTCCCTTAGTGTCCAAAGATGTGTAGGTTAGGGTGGATTGGCCATGCTAAATTGTCCCTTAGTGTCCAAAGATGTGCAGGTTAGGGTGGATTGGCCGTGCTAAATTGTCCCTTAGTGTCCAAAGATGTGCAGGTTAGGGTGGATTGGCCGTGCTAAATTGTCCCTTAGTGTCCAAAGATGTGTAGGTTAGGGTGGATTGGCCGTGCTAAATTGTCCCTTAGTGTCCAAAGATGTGCAGGTTAGGGTGGATTGGCCATGCTAAATTGCCCCTTAGTGTCCAAAGATGTGCAGGTTAGGGTGGATTGGCCATGCTAAATTGTCCCTTAGTGTCCAAAGATGTGTAGGTTAGGGTGGATTGGCCGTGCTAAATTGTCCCTTAGTGTCCAAAGATGTGTAGGTTAGGGTGGATTGGCCGTGCTAAATTGTCCCTTAGTGTCCAAAGATGTGCAGGTTAGGGTGGATTGGCCGTGCTAAATTGCCCCTTAGTGTCCTGAGATGTGCAGGTTAGACCATAAGACCTGGGTGGGATTGTGGTTGGTGCGGACTCGATGGACCGAACGGCCTCTTTCTGTACTGTAAAATTCGATATTCTAAGAACCTGTCTCAACATCCTCGCCTCCTCACAGGCAAGTGTCCCTTTAAGTAAAAGCCACCCTCCCCACAGCACGCAGTGTCCCTTTAAGTACAAGCCACCCTCCCCACAGCACGCAGTGTCCCTTTAAGTACAAGCCACCCTCCCCACAGCACGCAGTGTCCCTTTAAGTACGAATCGCCCTCCCCACAGCACGCAGTGTCCCTTTAAGTACGAACTGCCCTCCGCACAGCACGCAGTGTCCCTTTAAGTACAAAACTCCCTCCCCACAGCACGCTGTGTCCCTTTAAGTATGAAACTCCCTCCCCACAGCACGCAGTGTCCCTTTAAATACGAGCCGCCCTCCCCACAGCACGCAGTGTCCCTTTAAGTACGAGCCGCCCTCCCCACAACACGCAGTGTCCCTTTAAGTATGAAACTCCCTCCCCACAGCACGCAGTGTCCCTTTAAATACGAGCCGCCCTCCCCACAGCACGCAGTGTCCCTTTAAGTACGAGCCGCCCTCCCCACAGCACGCAGTGTCCCTTTAAGTACGAAACTCCCTCCCCACAGCACGCAGTGCCCCTTTAAATACGAGCCGCCCTCCCCACAGCACACAGTGTCCCTTTAAGTACGAACCGCCCTACTGTTTCTATACAGAAGGGATATTGCCCACAATCTGAGATTATAACTAACAGCCGTGCACACAGAAAATAAAAGAAGGGGTTTTATTTCCTGGGGGTTTTACTCACAGATGTTGGAAAGCTGCTGCTCCACTTTAAGAAACAAACCTGCAGGAGGGAACAGAAAGTTTCCCCCCCAGGATTGAATCAATGCCTGTCTTTCTCTCTCTGTAGCTGGGGATTTTGTAATGAATCTACACACTGGTTTTAAACAGGAGAGAGGTTTAAAAGGGGAACTGTCTGAACACAGCCTGCAGCTCCAGGGCCCAGGCTGGGAACAATGAGAATCCAGGATACTGCTTCCACCAAACTCACGGGAGGAGGGAAGGGAGTGGGGGAAGGGACGGGGAAAGTCACTAATGTCCCACCCTTGTCTGCTGACCATTGGCCCAGACACTCTGTCTCCCAGCTTTCCATTGGCCCGACGGCTCAGGTCAATTTGATTGGATCGGGTTTACGATTCTCACATGTATTAACACACAGCGGGAAGTGTTGTTTCTTGTGCATTGTACAGAGCATACTGTTCATAGAGAAGGAGAGGGTGCAGAATGTTATGTTATAGTCACAGCTAGGGTGTAGAGAAAGATCAACTTAATATTTGATTTATTATTGTCCCATGTATCGGGATATGGCAGAAAGTATTGTTTCTTGTGCACTATACAGACAAAGCATACTGTTCATAGAGGAGGAAAGGAGAGGGTGCAGAATGCAGTGCTCCAGTCAGAGTACAATCAAGGATCCCACACACCCTGGACATTCTCTCTTCCACCTTCTGCTGTTACAATAAATTAAATGTAAATTGTGGGGGTTGCTGCCTCTCCCACCCTTCAGGCAGAGAGTTCCAGATTCCCACCACCCTCTGGGTAAAAATATTTCTCCTCGAATCTCCCGAAATCTCTGTCCCCGCTGGTTATTCACCCTGTTCCAAAGGGGAAAGATTCTTCCTATCTGTGTCCCTCATCATCTGGTACACCTCCCCACCTCAGCCCTCTCTGCTCCGCTGAAATGATCTAGCCCAGGAACCTTCCGGTCAATCTCCTCCGCACCCTCTCCACGGCAATCACATCCTTCCAATGGGGAAGCGAGCAGAACTGCACACAACACTCTAGTTATGGCCTAACCAGTGTTTTATACAGCTCTATCATCACCACCCTGCTCTCATCATCATAGAATCTTATAGTGAAGAGACCATTCGGCCCATCGAGTCTGCACCAACCACAATCCCACCCAGGCCCTCTCCTTGTAACCCTGACACTAAGCAGCAACCCCACCCAGACCTGTTCCCTCGAACCCCAAGTATTTATCCTGCTAATCCCTCAATCATATCAGGATAGTAAATCCACCCTAACCTACACATCTTTGGACACTAAGGGACAATTTAGCACGGCCAGTCCACCCTAACCTGCACATCTTTGGACGCTAAGGGACAATTTAGCACGGCCAATCCACCCTAACCTACACATCTTTGGACGCTAATGGACAATTTAGCACGGCCAATCCACCCTAACCTACACATCTTTGGACGCTAATGGACAATTTAGCACGGCCAATCCACCCTAACCTGCACATCTTTGGACACTAATGGACAATTTAGCACGGCCAATCCACCCTAACCTGCACATCTTTGGACACTAAGGGACAATTTAGCATGGCCAATCCACCCTAACCTGCACATCTTTGGACACTAAGGGACAATTTAGCATGGCCAATCCACCCTAACCTACACATCTTTGGACTGTGGGAGGGAACCGGAGCACCTGAAGGAACCCACGCAGACACAAGGGAGAATGTGCAGACTCCGCACAGCCAGATGCTCTACAGAGAGAGAGGGGGAGGCCATTCAGTCCTTTCTACTGTGAGTCAAAATAGAAGCAAACTCAAAAACCATCCACCCATTCCAATCCACCCTCCAGGCTTCCGGCCCCTAATCCTGCAGGTTATACAGCACATCCGACATGGAACACAGCATTCCCTTAGAGTTTCTGTTCCAACCAACTATTCCGGCAGTGAATCCAGACACCGCCAATTTCTCGGTGATAAAAGATTTTTTTGGGCTCAACGGTGACACAGTGGGTTAACACTGCTGTCTCACAGCGCCAGGGACCCGGGTTCGATTCCCGGGGGCACGGTGACACAGTGGGTTAGCACTGCTGTCTCACAGCGCCAGGGACCCGGGTTCGATTCCCAGGGGCACGGTGACACAGTGGGTTAACACTGCTGTCTCACAGTGCCAGGGACCCGGGTTCGATTCCCGGGGGACACGGTGACACAGTGGGTTAGCACTGCTGTCTCACAGCGCCAGGGACCCGGGTTCGATTCCCGGGGGCACGGTGACACAGTGGGTTAGCACTGCTGCCTCACAGCGCCAGGGACCCGGGTTCGATTCCCGGGGGCACGGTGACACAGTGGGTTAACACTGCTGTCTCACAGCGCCAGGGACCCGGGTTCGATTCCCCGGGGGCACGGTGACACAGTGGGTTAACACTGCTGTCTCACAGCGCCAGGGACCCGGGTTCGATTCCCAGGGGGCACGGTGACACAGTGGGTTAGCACTGCTGTCTCACAGCGCCAGGGACCCGGGTTCGATTCCCGGGGACACGGTGACACAGTGGGTTAGCACTGCTGTCTCACAGCGCCAGGGACCCGGGTTTGATTCCCGGGGGCACGGTGACACAGTCGGTTAACACTGCTGTCTCACAGCGCCAGGGACCCGGGTTCGATTCCCCGGGGGCACGGTGACACAGTGGGTTAGCACTGCTGTCTCACAGCGCCAGGGACCCGGGTTCGATTCCCGGGGGCACGGTGACACAGTGGGTTAGCACTGCTGCCTCACAGCGCCAGGGACCCGGGTTCGATTCCCCGGGGGCACGGTGACACAGTGGGTTAGCACTGCTGTCTCACAGCGCCAGGGACCCGGGTTCGATTCCCGGGGGCACGGTGACACAGTGGGTTAACACTGCTGTCTCACAGCGCCAGGGACCCGGGTTCGATTCCCCGGGGGCACGGTGACACAGTGGGTTAGCACTGCTGTCTCACAGCGCCAGGGACCCGGGTTCGATTCCCGGGGGCACGGTGACACAGTGGGTTAGCACTGCTGTCTCACAGCGCCAGGGACCCGGGTTCGATTCCCGGGGACACGGTGACACAGTGGGTTAGCACTGCTGTCTCACAGCGCCAGGGACCCGGGTTCGATTCCCGGGGACACGGTGACACAGTGGGTTAGCACTGCTGTCTCACAGCGCCAGGGACCCGGGTTCGATTCCCGGGAGCACGGTGACACAGTGGGTTAGCACTGCTGTCTCACAGCGCCAGGGACCCGGGTTCGATTCCCGGGGGCACGGTGACACAGTGGGTTAGCACTGCTGTCTCACAGCGCCAGGGACCCGGGTTCGATTCCCGGGGGCACGGTGACACAGTGGGTTAGCACTGCTGTCTCACAGAGCCAGGGACCCGGGTTCGATTCCCAGGGGGCACGGTGACGCAGTGGGTTAACACTGCTGTCTCACAGCGCCAGGGACCCGGGTTCGATTCCCGGGGACACGGTGACACAGTGGGTTAACACTGTTGTCTCACAGCGCCAGGGACCCGGGTTCGATTCCCAGGCGCACGGTGACACAGTGGGTTAACACTGCTGTCTCACAGCGCCAGGGACCCGGGTTCGATTCACGGGGGCACGGTGACACAGTGGGTTAGCGCTGCTGTCTCACAGCGCCAGGGACCCGGGTTCGATTCCCGGGCGCACGGTGACACAGTGGGTTAACACTGCTGTCTCACAGCGCCAGGGACCCGGGTTCGATTCCCGGGGGCACGGTGACACAGTGGGTTAGCGCTGCTGTCTCACAGCGCCAGGGACCCGGGTTCGATTCCCGGGCGCACGGTGACACAGTGGGTTAACACTGCTGTCTCACAGCGCCAGGGACCCGGGTTCAATTCCCGGGCGCACGGTGACACAGTGGGTTAGCACTGCTGCCTCACAGCACCAGGGACTCGGGTTCGATTCCCGGGGACACGGTGACACAGTGGGTTAGCACTGCTGTCTCACAGCGCCAGGGACCCGGGTTCGATTCCCGGGCGCACGGTGACACAGTGGGTTAGCACTGCTGTCTCACAGCGCCAGGGAACCGGGTTCGATTCCCGGGGGCACGGTGTCACAGTGGGTTAGCACTGCTGCCTCACAGCACCAGGGACCCGGGTTCGATTCCCCGGGGGCACGGTGACACAGTGGGTTAGCACTGCTGCCTCACAGCACCAGGGACCCGGGTTCGATTCCCGGGAGCACGGTGACACAGTGGGTTAGCACTGCTGTCTCACAGCGCCAGGTACCCGGGTTCGTTTCCCAGGGGCACGGTGACACAGTGGGTTAGCACTGCTGTCTCACAGCACCAGGTACCCGGGTTCGTTTCCCAGGGGCACGGTGACACAGTGGGTTAGCACTGCTGTCTCACAGCGCCAGGTACCCGGGTTCGATTCCCCGGGGGCACGGTGACACAGTGGGTTAGCACTGCTGTCTCACAGCGCCAGGGACCCGGGTTCGATTCCCGGGGGCACGGTGACACAGTGGGTTAGCACTGCTGTCTCACAGCGCCAGGGACCCGGGTTCGATTCCCGGGGACACGGTGACACAGTGGGTTAGCACTGCTGTCTCACAGCGCCAGGGACCCGGGTTCGATTCCCGGGGACACGGTGACACAGTGGGTTAGCACTGCTGTCTCACAGCGCCAGGGACCCGGGTTCGATTCCCGGGAGCACGGTGACACAGTGGGTTAGCACTGCTGTCTCACAGCGCCAGGGACCCGGGTTCGATTCCCGGGGGCACGGTGACACAGTGGGTTAGCACTGCTGTCTCACAGCGCCAGGGACCCGGGTTCGATTCCCGGGGGCACGGTGACACAGTGGGTTAGCACTGCTGTCTCACAGAGCCAGGGACCCGGGTTCGATTCCCAGGGGGCACGGTGACGCAGTGGGTTAACACTGCTGTCTCACAGCGCCAGGGACCCGGGTTCGATTCCCGGGGACACGGTGACACAGTGGGTTAACACTGTTGTCTCACAGCGCCAGGGACCCGGGTTCGATTCCCAGGCGCACGGTGACACAGTGGGTTAACACTGCTGTCTCACAGCGCCAGGGACCCGGGTTCGATTCACGGGGGCACGGTGACACAGTGGGTTAGCGCTGCTGTCTCACAGCGCCAGGGACCCGGGTTCGATTCCCGGGCGCACGGTGACACAGTGGGTTAACACTGCTGTCTCACAGCGCCAGGGACCCGGGTTCGATTCCCGGGGGCACGGTGACACAGTGGGTTAGCGCTGCTGTCTCACAGCGCCAGGGACCCGGGTTCGATTCCCGGGCGCACGGTGACACAGTGGGTTAACACTGCTGTCTCACAGCGCCAGGGACCCGGGTTCAATTCCCGGGCGCACGGTGACACAGTGGGTTAGCACTGCTGCCTCACAGCACCAGGGACTCGGGTTCGATTCCCGGGGACACGGTGACACAGTGGGTTAGCACTGCTGTCTCACAGCGCCAGGGACCCGGGTTCGATTCCCGGGCGCACGGTGACACAGTGGGTTAGCACTGCTGTCTCACAGCGCCAGGGAACCGGGTTCGATTCCCGGGGGCACGGTGTCACAGTGGGTTAGCACTGCTGCCTCACAGCACCAGGGACCCGGGTTCGATTCCCCGGGGGCACGGTGACACAGTGGGTTAGCACTGCTGCCTCACAGCACCAGGGACCCGGGTTCGATTCCCGGGAGCACGGTGACACAGTGGGTTAGCACTGCTGTCTCACAGCGCCAGGTACCCGGGTTCGTTTCCCAGGGGCACGGTGACACAGTGGGTTAGCACTGCTGTCTCACAGCGCCAGGTACCCGGGTTCGATTCCTGGGGGCACGGTGACACAGTGGGTTAGCACTGCTGTCTCACAGCGCCAGGTACCCGGGTTCGTTTCCCAGGGGCACGGTGACACAGTGGGTTAGCACTGCTGTCTCACAGCGCCAGGTACCCGGGTTCGATTCCCGGGGGCACGGTGACACAGTGGGTTAACACTGCTGTCTCACAGCGCCAGGGACCCGGGTTCGATTCCCGGGGGGCACGGTGACACAGTGGGTTAGCACTGCTGTCTCACAGCGCCAGGGACCCGGGTTCGATTCCCCGGGGGCACGGTGACACAGTGGGTTAACACTGCTGTCTCACAGTGCCAGGGACCCGGGTTTGATTCGCGGGGGCACAGTGACACAGTGGGTTAGCGCTGCTGTCTCACAGCGCCAGGGACCCGGGTTCGATTCCTGGGGGCACGGTAACACAGTGGGCTAGCGCTGCTGCCTCACAGCGCCAGGGACCCGGGTTCGATTCCCGGGGGCACGGAGACACAGTGGGTTAGCACTGCTCTCTCACAGCGCCAGGGGCCGGGTTTGATTCCCGGGGGCACGGTGACACAGTGGGTTAGCACTGCTGTCTCACAGTGTCAGGGACCCGGTTTAGATTCCTGGGGTCACGGTGACACAGTGGATTAGCACTGCTGTCTCACAGCGCCAGGGACCCGGGTTCGATACCCGGGGGCACGGTGACACAGTGGGTTAGCACTGCTGTCTCACAGCACACAGGGACCCGGGTTCGATTCCCAGGGGCACAGTGACATAAGAACATAAGAAATAGGAGCAGGAGTAGGCCATCCAGCCCCTCGAGCCTGCCCCGCCATTCAATAAGATCATGGCTGATCTGTCGCTGCTCAGTTCCACTTTCCCGCTTTCTCCCCATAACCCTTAATCCCCTCTCTTATCAAAAACCCATCAACCCGCATCTTAAAAATATTTAGCGTGGTAGCCTCCACCACTTCAACGGGCAGAGAATTCCAGAGATTCACCACCCTTTGAGTGAAGAAGTTCCTCCTCAACTCCGTTCTAAACCGCCCCCCTTTTATCTTGAGGCTGTGCCCCCTAGTCCTACTGTCTTTTTTGAGCGGGAAGAGTCTCTCCACCTCTATCCTGTCCATCCCATTCATCATCTTATACGTCTCAATGAGATCTCCCCTCATTCTTCTAAATTCTAACGAGTACAAGCCTAGTCTATTCAGCCTCTCCTCATAGCTCAACCCCCTCAACTCCGGTATCAGCCTAGTAAACCTCCTCTGCACTCCCTCCAAGGCCAAAATATCTTTGCGCAGGTGCGGCGCCCAAAACTGCACACAGCACTCCAGCTGCGGCCTCACCAATGCCTTATACAGCTGCAGCAAGACCTCCCTACTTTTATATTCAGTCACACAGTGGGTTAGCACTGCTGTCTCACAGCGCCAGGGACCCGGGTTCGATTCCCGGGGGCACGGTGACACAGTGGGTTAGCACTGCTGTCTCACAGCGCCAGGTACCCTGGTTCGATTCCCAGGGGCATGGTGACACCGTGGGTTAGCACTGCTGCCTCACAGCGCCAGGGACCCAGGTTGGATTCCCAGGGGCACGGTGACACAGTGGGTTAGCACTGCTATCTCACAGCGCCAAAGACCCGGGTTCAATTCCCGGGGGGCACGGTGAGACAGTGGGTTAGTACTGCTGTCTCACACTGCCAGGGACCCGGGTTTGATTCCCGGGGGCACGGTGACACAGTGGGTTAGCACTGCTGTTTCACAGTGCCAGGGACCCGGGTTCGATTCCCGGGGGCACGGTGACACAGTGGGTTAACACTGCTGTCTCACAGCACCAGGGACCCGGGTTCGATTCCCGGGGGCACGGTGACACAGTGGGTTAGCGCTGCTGTCTCACAGCGCCAGGGACCCGGGTTCGATTCCCGGGGGCACGGTGACACAGTGGGTTAGCACTGCTGTCTCACAGTGCCAGGGACCCGGGTTCGATTCCCGGGGGCACGGTGACACAGTGGGTTAGCGCTGCTGTCTCACAGTGCCAGGGACCCGGGTTCGATTCCCGGGGACACGGTGACACAGTGGGTTAGCACTGCTGTCTCACAGCGCCAGGGACCCGGGTTCGATTCCCAGGGGGCACGGTGACACAGTGGGTTAACACTGCTGTCTCACAGCGCCAGGGACCCGGGTTCGATTCCCGGGGACACGGTGACACAGTGGGTTAACACTGCTGTCTCACAGCGCCAGGGACCCGGGTTCGATTCCCAGGCGCACGGTGACACAGTGGGTTAGCACTGCTGTCTCACAGCGCCAGGGACCCGGGTTTGATTCCCGGGGGCACGGTGACACAGTGGGTTAGCACTGCTGTCTCACAGCGCCAGGGACCCGGGTTCGATTCCCGGGGGCACGGTGACACAGTGGGTTAGCACTGCTGTCTCACACCGCCAGGGACCCGGGTTCGATTCCCGGGGGCACGGTGACACAGTGGGTTAGCACTGCTGTCTCACAGCGCCAGGGACCCGGGTTCGATTCCCGGGGGGCACGGTGACACAGTGGGTTAGCACTGCTGTCTCACAACGCCAGGGACCCGGGTTCGATTCCCGGGGGCACGGTGACACAGTGGGTTAGCACTGCTGTCTCACAGCGCCAGGGACCCGGGTTCGATTCCCGGGGGCACGGTGACACAGTGGGTTAGCGCTGCTGTCTCACAGCGCCAGGGACCCGGGTTCGATTCCCGGGGGCACGGTGACACAGTGGGTTAGCGCTGCTGTCTCACAGTGCCAGGGACCCGGGTTCGATTCCCCGGGGGCACGGTGACACAGTGGGTTAGCACTGCTGTCTCACAGTGCCAGGGACCCGGGTTCGATTCCCGGGGGGCACGGTGACACAGTGGGTTAGCACTGCTGTCTCACAGAGCCAGGGACCCGGGTTCGATTCCCGGGGGCACGGTGACACAGTGGGTTAGCACTGCTGTCTCACAGCGCCAGGGACCCGGGTTCAATTCCTGGAGGCATGGTGACACAGTGGGTTAGCACTGCTGTCTCACAGCGCCAGGGACCCGGGTTCGATTCCCGGGGGCACGGTGACACAGTGGGTTAGCACTGCTGTCTCACAGCGCCAGGGACCCGGGTTCGATTCCCCGGGGGCACGGTGACACAGTGGGTTAGCACTGCTGTCTCACAGCGCCAGGGACCCGGGTTCGATTCCCGGGGGCACGGTGACACAGTGGGTTAGCACTGCTGTCTCACAGCGCCAGGGACCCGGGTTCGATTCCCCGGGGGCACGGTGACACAGTGGGTTAGCACTGCTGTCTCACAGCGCCAGGGACCCGGGTTCGATTCCCGGGGGCACGGTGACTCAGTGGGTTAGCACTGCTGTCTCACAGCGCCAGGGACCCGGGTTCGATTCCCAGGGGGCACGGTGACACAGTGGGTTAACACTGCTGTCTCACAGCGCCAGGGACCCGGGTTCGATTCCCGGGGACACGGTGACACAGTGGGTTAACACTGCTGTCTCACAGCGCCAGGGACCCGGGTTCGATTCCCAGGCGCACGGTGACACAGTGGGTTAGCACTGCTGTCTCACAGCGCCAGGGACCCGGGTTCGATTCCCGGGCGCACGGTGACACAGTGGGTTAACACTGCTGTCTCACAGCGCCAGGGACCCGGGTTCGATTCCCGGGCGCACGGTGATACAGTGGGTTAACACTGCTGTCTCACAGCGCCAGGGACCCGGGTTCGATTCCCGGGGGCACGGTGACACAGTGGGTTAGCGCTGCTGTCTCACAGCGCCAGGGACCCGGGTTCGATTCCCGGGCGCACGGTGACACAGTGGGTTAACACTGCTGTCTCACAGCGCCAGGGACCCGGGTTCGATTCCCGGGCGCACGGTGACACAGTGGGTTAGCACTGCTGCCTCACAGCACCAGGGACCCGGGTTCGGTTCCCGGGGACACGGTGACACAGTGGGTTAGCACTGCTGTCTCACAGCGCCAGGGACCCGGGTTCGATTCCCGGGGACACGGTGACACAGTGGGTTAGCACTGCTGTCTCACAGCGCCAGGGACCCGGGTTCGATTCCCGGGGGCACGGTGTCACAGTGGGTTAGCACTGCTGCCTCACAGCACCAGGGACCCGGGTTCGATTCCCCGGGGGCACGGTGGCACAGTGGGTTAGCACTGCTGCCTCACAGCACCAGGGACCCGGGTTCGATTCCCGGGAGCATGGTGACACAGTGGGTTAGCACTGCTGTCTCACAGCGCCAGGTACCCGGGTTCGTTTCTCAGGGGCACGGTGACACAGTGGGTTAGCACTGCTGTCTCACAGCGCCAGGTTCCCGGGTTCGTTTCCCAGGGGCACGGTGACACAGTGGGTTAGCACTGCTGTCTCACAGCGCCAGGTACCCGGGTTCGATTCCCGGGGGCACGGTGACACAGTGGGTTAGCACTGCTGTCTCACAGCGCCAGGTACCCGGGTTCGATTCCCGGGGGCACGGTGACACAGTGGGTTAACACTGCTGTCTCACAGCGCCAGGTACCCGGGTTCGATTCCCGGGGGGCACGGTGACACAGTGGGTTAGCACTGCTGTCTCACAGTGCCAGGGACCCAGGTTTGATTCCCGGGGGCACGGTGACACAGTGGGTTAGCACTGCTGCCTCACAGCACCAGGGACCCGGGTTTGATTCGCGGGGGCACAGTGACACAGTGGGTTAGCGCTGCTGTCTCACAGCGCCAGGGACCCGGGTTCGATTCCTGGGGGCACGGTAACACAGTGGGCTAGCACTGCTCTCTCACAGCGCCAGGGGCCGGGTTTGATTCCCGGGGGCACGGTGACACAGTGGGTTAGCACTGCTGTCTCACAGTGTCAGGGACCCGGGTTCGATTCCCGGGGGCACGGTGACACAGTGGGTTAGCACTGCTGTCTCACAGCACACAGGGACCCGGGTTCGATTCCCAGGGGCACGGTGACATAAGAACATAAGAAATAGGAGCAGGAGTAGGCCATCCAGCCCCTCGAGCCTGCCCCGCCATTCAATAAGATCATGGCTGATCTGTCGCTGCTCAGTTCCACTTTCCCGCTTTCTCCCCATAACCCTTAATCCCCTCTCTTATCAAAAACCCATCAACCCGCGTCTTAAAAATATTTAGCGTGGCAGCCTCCACCACTTCAACGGGCAGAGAATTCCAGAGATTCACCACCCTTTGAGTGAAGAAGTTCCTCCTCAACTCCGTTCTAAACCGCCCCCCTTTTATCTTGAGGCTGTGCCCCCTAGTCCTACTGTCTTTTTTGAGCGGGAAGAGTCTCTCCACCTCTATCCTGTCCATCCCATTCATCATCTTATACGTCTCAATGAGATCTCCCCTCATTCTTCTAAATTCTAACGAGTACAAGCCTAGTCTATTCCCGGGGGCACGGTGACACAGTGGGTTAGCACTGCTGCCTCACAGCACCAGGGACCCGGGTTCGATTCCCGGGAGCATGGTGACACAGTGGGTTAGCACTGCTGTCTCACAGCGCCAGGTACCCGGGTACGTTTCCCAGGGGCACGGTGTCACAGTGGGTTAGCACTGCTGCCTCACAGCGCCAGGGACCCGGGTTCGATTCCCAGGGGCACGGTGACACAGTGGGTTAGCGCTGCTATCTCACAGCGCCAGGGAACCGGGTTCGATTCCCGGGGGGCACGGTGTCACAGTGGGTTAGCACTACTGCCTCACAGCGCCAGGGACCCGGGGTCGATTCCCGGAGGCACGGTGACACAGTGCGTTAACACTGCTGTCTCACAGTGTCAGGGATCCGGTTTAGATTCCTGGGGGCACGGTGACACAGTGGGTTAGCACTGCTGTCTCACAGCGCCAGGGACCCGGGTTCGATTCCCGGGGGCACGGTGACACAGTGGGTTAGCACTGCTGCCTCACAGCGCCAGGGACCCGGGTTCGATATCCGGGGGCACGGTGACACAGTGGGTTAGCGCTGCTGTCTCACAGCACCAGGGACCCGGGTTCGATTCCCAGGGGCACAGTGACACAGTGGGTTAGCGTTCGATTCCCGGGGGGCACGGTGACACAGTGGGTTAGCACTGCTGTCTCGCAGCGCCAGGGACCCGGGTGCGATTCCCAGGGGCACGGTGACACAGTGGGTTAGCACTGCTGCCTCACAGAGCCAGAGAGCCAGGGACCAGGTTCGATTCCCGAGGGCACGGTGACACAGTGAGTTAGCACTGCTGCCTCACAGCGCCAGGGACCTGGGTTCGATTCCCGGGGGCACAGTGACACAGTGGGTTAGCACTGCTGTCTCACAGCGCCAGGGACCTGGGTTCGATTCCTGTAACGTGGTGATCAGAAGAATCTTAAATCCTGTTCACCCCCTGTGTCTTGAACCAGTTTCCTCTCCCTCGGGATCAAGGCTGGGTTTTCTCCACCACTGGTTGATGGGTTCCGTTGGCATGACGACCAGGATGCTTCTCCCACTGCTCCCCACCTCCCCAGTCTGTGTGAAGCTCACACCCGTGGAACCACGCGCAGTTGAGATAGTGACCAGTCGATTCTGATGGGTCTGCATCAGTATTTATTATCCGCCGTGGACTCCAGCCCCCTCCCTCGCCTTTCCCCAACACAGGCATCTCCTATTCAGCTCTCTCGTGTGTTTATCCAGTGTTTCCTTCAATGCATCTCCTGTGAATGCATGGATTTCACTACCACAGAGAGTCATAGAGGTTTACAGCATGCAAACAGACCCTTCGGCCCAACTTCTCCATGCTGCCCTTTTTTTTAAACCCCTAAGCTAATCCCAATTGCCCACATTTGGCCCATATCCCTCTATACCCATCGTACCCATGTAACTGTCTAAATGCTTTTTAAAAGATAAAATTGTACCCGTCTCTACTACTGCCTCTGGCAACTCGTTCCAGACACTCACCACCCTCTGGGTGAAAAAATTGCCCCTCTGGACACTTTTGTATCTCTCCCCTCTCACCTTAAACCTCTGCCCTCTAGTTTTAGACTCCCCTACCTTTGGGAAAAGATATTGACTATCTCGCTGATCTGTGCCCCTCATTATTTTATAGACCTCTATAAGATCACCCCTCAGCCTCCTACGCTCCAGAGGAAAAAGTCCCAGTCTATCCAGCCTCTCCTTATAACTCAATCCATCAAGTCCCGGTAACATCCTAGTAAATCTTTTCTGCACTCTTTCTAGTTTAATAATATCCTTTCTATAATAGGGTGACCAGAATTGTACACAGTATTCCAAGTGTGGCCTTACCAATGTTTTGTACAACTTCAACAAGACGTCCCAACTCCTGTATTCAATGTTCTGACCGATGAAACCAAGCATGCCGAATGCCTTCTTCACCATTCTGTCCACCTGTGACTCCACTTTCAAGGAGCTATGAATCTGTCCCCCTAGATCTCTTTGTTCTGTAACTCTCCCCAACACCCTACCATTAACTAAGTCCTGCCCTGGTTCAATCGACCATAATGCATCACCTCACATTTATCTAAATTAAACTTCATCTGCCATTCGTCAGCCCACTGGCCCAATTGACCAAGATCCCGTTGCAATAGGAGATAACTTCCTTCACTGTTCACTACACCATCAGTCTTGCTGGATTGGCCGTGTTAAATTGCTCCTTAATGTCCAATGGTGTGCAGGGTTAGATGGATTAGTGGAGTAAATATATGGGGTTACGAGAACAGGGCCTGGTTAAGATATTCCGTCGATGAGTCGGATGCAGACCGGATGAGCTGAATGGCCTCCTCCTGCTTTGCACAGATTCCATGATCTTGTGACCTAGTTGCCTCTTATCACGGAGGCATCAAGGAAGTGAATGGAACACCCGTTTGAGGAGGGAGCTGATGCACTTGGCAGGTGTTCAGCTCAGTGAACCCTGGGTCAGTGAAAGCGAGGGGATCAGTCAGGTGATTAAGGACAGCAATAATAGCAGAATCCCACACTGCTCCCCTGCCTCCCTCGACAGTTCTGTGAGGACACGCTGACGTTTCAGCAGGTCGGACGAGTGGGTGAAGCGCTCCCCGCAGGCTGGGCAGGAGAAAGGCCCCTCGGCGTCAACCCCCTGGGCGAGTCTGCAGCCTGGGGTCTGCCCCCTGTCTCTCCCCCCACAGCCAGCGCAGAGTAAGGACACCTGGTCAGTGACACTGAGCTCTTCTTCACGTCGTTAGTGTACGTTTAATCTGGACCAACTGACGGGCAGCACGACAGCTCAGTGATAATCACTGTCTGCTGTACAGTTACAGAGACTCGGGTCAGATCTCCGGATCAATGTCTGTGGGAGTCTGCACATTCTCCCCGTGCTTGCGTGGGTTTTCTCCGGGTGCTCCGGTTTCCTCCCACATCCCATAAACGTGCTTTTTAGGCTGATTGGCGTCAATAAATTGTCCCTGAATTGGATCTCCCTTAACCTGGCGCACATATAATTCCCTAAATTTCCACCCCCTTTATTGTGGAGTTCCACTGGAGGTGGACGGGAGCGTTGACGAGGGACTTCAGTGAGGCACTCAGTGTGTTGAAATGGGCGGCGCGGGCTTGTAGGGCGAAGGGCCTGTTTCCTGTACTGTTCTTTGTTCTTTCATCATCAGTCCGCACTCAAACACAAATGCTCAGACCCTGATGATCCTTGCTGACAAGATCTCCTCCTGCCGAAAGGTTCGAGGTCCGAGTAAGAGACAGAGAGATTACTCATGGACAAGGGAACGATCGAGGGTTACTGTGGGAGACAGCTAGGAAAGTGGAGTTGAGGTTGCACTCGGGTCAACCATGATCTTATTGAACAACAGTCTCGATGGGCTGAATGGCCGATCCCAATCCTATCACCGATGATCTTGTGACCTAGTTGCCTCTCATCACGGAGGCATCAAAGAACAGATGCACTTTGCAACCCACAGTTCTAGTGTCTTCCTGTCTCTCCAAAGTTTCAGTTGAAGCCTGGTCCACACACGGGTGCAGTCTCTCCCCTGTTGTGAATGCTGCGATGTATTTTCAGGCTATGTACTTGGTTAAGAAAATTTGGCATGTCAGCTACGACTCTCACCAACTTTTACAGATGCCCCATAGAAAGCCTCCTTTCTGGTTGTATCACAGCTCGGTCTGGGCTCCTGCTCTGCCCAAGACCGCAAGGAACTACAAAACGTCGTGAATGTAGCCCAATCCATCACACAAACCAACCTCCCATCCATTGACTCTGTCTACACTTCCCGCTGCCTCAGGAAAAGCAGCCGGTATAATTAAGGACCCCACACACCCCGGACATTCTCTCTTCCACCTTCATCCGTCGGGAAAAAGATACAAAAGTCTGAGGTCCCGTACCGACCGACTCAAGAACAGCTTCTTCCCTGCTGCTGTCAGACTTTTGAATGGACCTACCTCGCATTAAGCTGATCTTTCTCTACACCCTCGCTGTGACTGTAACACTACATTCTGCACCCTCTCCTTTCCTTCTCTATGAACGGTATGCTTTGTATAGCATGCAAGAAACAATACTTTTCACTGGATGTTAATATATGTGACAATAATAAATCCAATCAAAAGAAGCTCTTTCCACACTCAGTGCACTCTCACTCAGGGCTGTGTGTGTGTGTGTGTGTGGGGGGGGTGTGTGTGTGTGTGTGGAGGGGTGTGTGTGTGTGTCTCTCAGCGATTTGCCAGTCACACTGATGTTTAAAGCCTTCTGAAGCGGACAGAACGAAGAAACGTTTTTCCTTCTGTGTTGACAGGTCGATGATATTCCGATCCTGATGAACATGAGTTTGTCAGATGTTGATGTGATGTTTGATTTGAGATTTCTGTCTGTAAATCCTCACCTGGAAAAGGATTTTACATTACAGTCAGTACAGGATAGAAATGCAGAACTGACAATTCTAGTTTCTTCAGAACGTTCTTCCCACTCCTGAAACTGTGGATCTCCCGTCCTCTCTCACCCCACTCCCTCAGTGAAATCGAGAGTGCCTCCACATCCTCTCGATGGTGGACACCCCCTTTGAGAGGTTTCCTCTGTTACTCCTCTTGATTCCAGCGACAGGCAGTGTGGTGGTTAGTGCTGCTCCCTCACAGGTCCAGGGACCCGGGTTCCGTACCAGCCTCAGGTGACTCAGCCTTGGTGATTATTTTCCAAATGTCGCTGGATTCCGGGGAAGTGCCGGAAGATTGGAAAACGGCTAATGTTACGCCGTTGTTTAAGAAGGGTCACAGGTAAAAGGCAGGGAATTATAGGCCGGTTAGTTTAACGTCTGTTGTCGGAAAAATGTTAGAATCCGTGATCAAGGAGAAAATAGCGAGGCATCTTGAGGAGAACTGTTTGATAGAGCAGACGCAGCACGGTTTCGTTAAGGGGAAGTCGTGTCTGACGAATTTATTGGAATTCTATGAGGATGTGTCTAGGGCGGTGGATAGAGGAGAGCCGGTGGATGTGGTCTTTCTTGATTTTCGGAAGGCGTTTGACAAGGTGCCTCACAAGAGGTTATTGCAGAAGGTCGGGGGCATGGAGTTGGGAGTAGGGTTTAGCGTGGGTAGAGGATTGGCTGTCAAATAGGAGGCAGAGAGTGGGGGTCAATGGGTGCTATTCGGATTGGCGGTTGGTGACTAGTGGAGTGCCCCAGGGGTCGGTGCTGGGGCCTCAGCTATTCACCATTTATATAGATGATCTGGAGGAGGGAACTGAGTGTATGGTGTCGAAATTTGCTGATGACACCAAGATTGGTGGAACAGCAAATTGCGCGGAGGGTGTGGAGAGTCTGCAGAAGGATCTAGATAGGCTGGGCGAATGGGCCAGGAACTGGCAAATGGAATTTAATGTTGGCAAATGTGAGGTTGTCCACTTTGGTAGGAATAATGGTAGGAAGGACTATTACTTACGTGGCAAAAAACTGCAGCAAGCGACGGTGCAGAGGGGCCTCGGGGTCCTTGTGCATGAGTCGCAAAAACCCAGCTTGCAGGTGCAGCAGGTGGTCAGGAAGGCGAATGGGATGCTGGCCTTCATAGCGAGGGGGATTGAATATAAAAGTAGGGAGATCTTGCTGCAACTGTATAGGGCACTGGTGAGGCCGCAGCTGGAGTACTGTGTGCAGTTTTGGTCGCCGCACTTACGCAAGGATATTTTGGCCTTGGAGGGAGTGCAGAGGAGGTTTACTAGGCTGATTCCGGAGTTGAGGGGGTTGAACTTTGAGGAGAGGCTGAATAAACTAGGCTTGTACTCGTTAGAGTTTAGAAGAATGAGGGGAGATCTCATTGAGACATTTAAGATGATGAATGGGATGGATAGGATAGAGGTGGAGAGGCTCTTCCCGCTCAGAAAGGACAGTAGGACTAGGGGGCACAGCCTCAAGATAAAGGGGGGGCGGTTTAGAACAGAGTTGAGGAGGAACTTCTTCACTCAAAGGGTGGTGAATCTCTGGAATTCTCTGCCCGTTGAAGTGGTGGAGGCTGCCTCGCTAAATATTTTTAAGACGCGGGTTGATGGGTTTTTGATAAGCGAGGGGATTAAGGGTTATGGGGAGAGGGCGGGAATGTGGAACTGTTCTCCCCCACCGTGTCTGCCTGACTGTTCCAGTTTCCCCCTGTACTCCAAAGTTGGACACTAAGGGACAATTTAGCATGGCCAATCCACCCTACCCAGCACATCTTTGGAGTATGGGAGGAAACTGGAGCACGCGGAGGAAACCCACACAGACACGGAGAGAACGTGAGACTCCGCACAAACAGTGATCCAAGCCGGGAATTCAACCCAGGTCCCTGGAGCTGTGAAGCAGCAGTGCTAACCACTGTATTACCATTTTGATTTATTACTGTCACATGTATTAACATACAGTGAAAAGTATTGTTTCTTGTGCGCTTTACAGACAAAGCATACTGTTCATAGAGAGGGAAAGGAGAGGGTGCAGAATGTAGTGTTACAGTCACAGCTAGGGTGAGGAGAAAGATCAACTTAATGCAATTTGGTTTGATTTATTATTGTTCCAAGTATTGGGATACAGTGAAAAGTATTGTTTCTTGTGCGCTACACAGACAAAGCATACAGTTCATAGACTACATGGGGGAAGGAATAGACAGGGTGCAGAATGTAGTGCTACAGTCATAGCTAGTGTATAAAGGTAAACATAATGCAATTTGATTTATTATCACGTGTATAAGCATACAGTGAAAAGTATTGTTTCTTGCACACTATACAGACAAAGCATACCATTCATAGAGAAGGAAAGGAGGGTGCAGAATATAGTGTTATACTCATAGCTAGGGTGTAGAGAAAGATCAACTTAATGTGACATGATTTGATTTATTATTGTCACGTGTATTAACATACGGTGAAAAGTATTGTTTCTTGTGCGGTACACAGACAAAGCATACCGTTCATAAAGAAGGAAAGAAGAGGGAGCAGAATATAGTGTTACAGTCACAGCGAGGGTGGAAAGAATTTTTTTAAGAAATCCAACTTTTTCCCAAGGGAATGACCATTCTGGAGCAGTGGGTGGGGGGAGGAGGAGAGGGAGGGTGGAGAAACAGGAATCTCACTGAGAGAGGGATGGTGGGGGCAGACAGGGGAATGGAAGGAGACAGCACCCACAATGCCGCGCGCTCCAGCAAGCCCTCTATCCATCAGCCTGGGCCAATGCGCATGCGCCGACTCCCCACACCCGCCGCCATTTTGAGTAGTCAATCCGAAAGGGAAGCGACAACATGGCGGCCCGGCCGCCGCCTCTATCCACCCTCTCTAAAACTACTCCGACCGGAACCAGGACTGGCCCGGCAGCTCGGACACAGTGCCCAGCGGCCACAAGATGTCGGGAGAGGCCGCTCTCTCTCTCTCCTACCTCCCTCCAATTCCAACGGCCGATGCGCTCCCTCTCTGTCGGAGGCTCGCCGACACTGCGCCTGCGCTGTTGTCACGCGCGGCTGCCGGCTCGCGCGCCGTAGACAGTGCGCCTGCGCACTCTTCCTGAGTGGTTGCCGGCTTGCGCCGCTGACATTGCGCCTGCGCATTCTTCCCTGGCGGCTGCCGGCTCCAGCGCTTGCGCAAGTGTCGCGGGTGCCTGCCGATACTGCGCCTGCGGACATGCCTGAAGCGGCCGCTGACAGTGCGCCTGCGCACATTGTCTGGACGGCCGCCGGCTGCGGTGCGTGCGCAGTAGCTCCCTGCCGGAAGGTTGCCCATTGAGAAGTCCTCTGAAGACCAGGTGACTGAGTCCAGGGGGTTTCATGGGTTTGCAGCAGGGACACAGGCCCTTCGGCCCAACATGTGATGACAGGGGGGATTTAGTGGTGGGAGATGAGGAAATGGCTGAGGCCTCGGTCTTCACAGAGGAGGACACGAATAGTTTGCCGGATATTAAAGATAGAAGGATGGTAGGAGTTGAGGGCCTGAATGCGATTACTGTCACTAGAGGGGTAGTGCTTGATAGACTAATGGGACTGAAGGTGGACAAGTCCTCAGGACCGGATGGAATGCATCCCAGGGTTCTGAAGGAAATGGCAGAGGTGATAGTGGATGCTTTAGTAATTATTTAGCAAAATTCACTGGATTCCGGGTAAGTGCCGGAAGATTGGAAAACGGCTAATGTTACGCCGCTGTTTAAAAAAGGTAACAGACAAAAGGCAGGGAATTATAGGCCGGTTAGTTTAACGTCTGTAGTTGGAAAAATGCTGGAAACCGTCATCAAAGAAGAAATAGCGAGGCACCTAGAAAAGAATGGTTTGATAGAGCAGACGCAGCACGGATTCGTTAAGGGGAAGTCGTGTTTGACAACTTTATTGGATTTCTATGAGGATGTGACTAGTGCAGTAGACAGAGGGGAACCAGTGGATGTGGTGTTTTCAGATTTTCAAAAGGTGTTTGATAAGGTGCCTCACAAAAGCTTGCTTCAGAAGGTTAGGATGCACGGAGTTGGGGGTAGGGTGTTAGCGTGGATAGAGGATTGGCTGTCTAATAGGAGGCAGAGAGTCGGTATCAATGGGTGCTATTCTGGTTGGCAGTTGGTGACTAGTGGAGTGCCTCAGGGATCTGTGCTTGGGGCCTCAGCTATTTACCATTTATATAGATGATCTGGAGGAGGGGGCTGAGTGTAGGGTGACGAAATTTGCTGATGACACAAAGATGAGTGGTAAAGCAAATTGTGTGGAGGGTGTGGAAAGCCTGCAGAGGGATCTGGATAGGCTGAGCGAGTGGGTGAGGACCTGGCAGATGGAGCACAATGTTAGCAAGTGTGAGGTTATCCACTTTGGCAGAAATAATAGTAGGAGAGATTATTATTTAAAGGGCGAAAAGCTGCAGCATGCGACGGTGCAGAGGGACCTGGGGGTCCTTGTGCATGAGTCGCAAAAACCCAGTCTGCAGGTGCAGCAGGTGATCAGGAAGGCAAATGGGATGCTGGCCTTTATAGTGAGGGGGATAGAATATAAAAGCAGGGAGGTCTTGCTGCAACTGTACAGGGCACTGGTGAGGCCGCAGCTGGAGTACTGTGTGCAGTTTTGGTCGCCGCACCTGTGCAAGGATATTTTGGCCTTGGAGGGAGTGCAGAGGAGGTTCACTAGGCTGATACCGGAGATGAGGGGGTTGGACTATGAAGAGAGACTAAATAGACTGGGTCTGTACTTGTTGGAGTTTAGAAGGATGAGGGGGGGATCTTATAGAGACGTATAAGATAATGAAAGGGATGGATAGGGTAGAGGTAGAGAGATTTTTCCCGCTCAGAAAGGACAGCAGGACTAGAGGGCACAGCCTCAAGATAAGAGGGGGACAGTTTAGAACGGAGTTGAGGAGGAACTTCTTCACTCAAAGGGTGGTGAATCTCTGGAATTCTCCGCCTGTTGAAGTGGTGGAGGCTGCCTCGTTAAATATATTTAAGACACGGGTAGATAGGTTTCTGATAGACAGGGAATTAAGGGTTATGGGGAGAAAGCGGGAAAGTGGAACTGATCCACTTCAGATCAGCCATGATCTTATTGAATGGCGGGGCAGGCTCGAAGGGCTAGATGGCCGACTCCTGCTCCTATTTCTTATGTCCCTGCCCTTCCCTTTCTTGTTTACCCCTAAACTCATCCCAATTGCCCACATTTGGCCCATATCCCTCTATACCCATCTGAGTCCCCAGACTGTGGTTCTGGACCATTGGGGACATCCTCCCTACATCTACCCTGTCCAGTCCTCTTAGAATTTTATAATTCTCTATGAGATTCTCAACCCCATTCATCTTAACTCCAGCCAAAACAATCCTATCTTTGGGTGACACAGTGGATTTACACTGCTACCTCACAGCTCCAGGGACCCGGCTTCCATTCCCGGCTCAGCTCACTGTCTGTGTGGAGTCTGCACGTTCTCCCCGTGTCTCGTGAATTTCTTCCAGGTGCTCCGATTTCCTCCCATACCGCAAAGATGTGCAGGTTAGGGTGGATTGGCCGTGTTAAATTGTCCCTTAGTGTCCAAAGATGTGTAGGTTAGGGTGGATTGGCCGTGTTAAATTGTCCCTTAGTGTCCAAAGATGTGCAGGTTGGGGTGGATTGGCCGTGCTAAATTGTCCCTTAGTGTCCAAAGATGTGTAGGTTAGGGTGGATTGGCCGTGCTAAATTGTCCCTTAGTGTCCAAAGATGTGCAGGTTAGGGTGGATCGGCCGTGCTAAATTGTCCCTTAGTGTCCAAAGATGTGCAGGTTAGGGTGGATTGGCCGTGCTAAATTGTCCCTTAGTGTCCAAAGATGTGCAGGTTAGGGTGGATTGGCCGTGCTAAATTGTCCCTTAGGGTCCAAAGATGTGTAGGTTAGGGTGGATTGGCCGTGCTAAATTGTCCCTTAGTGTCCAAAGATGTGTGGGTTATATTGATTGGCCGTGCTAAATTGTCCCTTCATGTCCTGAGTTGTGTAGGTTGAAGGGATTAGTGGGTAAAATATGTAGAGATATGGGGGTAGGGCCTGGGTGGGATTGTGGTCAGTGCAGACTCGCTGGGCCGAATGGCCCCTTTCTGCACTCTGATTCTAACCTAGTCAATCTCTCATGGTCAGCAGTAGATTCTTCATTTCAAATTTTTTATTGAATTCAAATTCCACCATCAGCCAAGGTGGGATTCATAGAGGTTTACAGCAGGGAAACAGACCCTTCGGCCCAACTTCTCCATGCTGCCCCCTTTTTTTAAACCCCGAAGCTAATCCCAATTGTCCACATGTGGCCCATATCCCTCTATACCCATCGTACCCATGTAACTGTCTAAATGCTTTTTAAAAGATAAAATTGTACCCGTCTCTACTACTGCCTCTGGCAGCTCGTTCCAGACACTCACCACCCTCTGGGTGAAAAAATTGCCCCTCTGGACACTTTTGTATCTCTCCCCTCTCACCTTAAACCTCTGTCCTCTAGTTTTAGACTCCCCTACCTTTGGGAAAAGATATTGACTATCTCGCTGATCTGTGCCCCTCATTATTTTATAGACCTCTATAAGATCACCAGAATTGTACACAGTATTCCAAGTGTGGCCTTCCCAATGTCTTGTACAACTTCAACAAGACGTCCCAACTCCTGTATTCAATGTTCTGACCGATGAAACCAAGCATGCCGAATGCCTTCTTCACCACTCTGTCCACCTGTGACTCCACTTTCAAGGAGCTATGAACCGGTCCCCCTAGATCTCTTTGTTCTGTAACTCTCCCCAACGCCCTACCATTAACTGAGTAAGTCCTGCCCTGGTTCAATCGACCAAAATGCATCACCTCACATTTATCTAAATTAAACTCCATCTGCCATTCGTCAGCCCACTGGCCCAATTGATCAAGATCCCGTTGCAATTGGGGATAACTTTCTTCACTGTTCACTATGCCACCAATCTTGGTGTCATCTGCAAACTTACAAAATGTACCTCCTAAATTCTGATTGAAATCATTAATATAAGTGATGAGAGAGAGGTGAGAATGAGAGTTAAGTATATAAACTTTATTGGATTGTAATTACAACAGGTATATAAGCACATTAAATATTCATCACCACTGTAAGGAATTACTGCTCAGATACCCTCTGCCCCCACCCTTCCGCCATCCACTTCATGATGTGGGTCTCAGTGCATCAGGAGAGAGAGACAGACAGAGAGCTTTGAGTCAGGGTTGAGGGAGACCTTCAAGAGGCTTGGATCCCCATGGAATGTTCTGTTTCTGATAGACAGGGAATTAAGGGTTATGGGGAGAAAGCGGGAAAGTGGAACTGATCCACTTCAGATCAGCCATGATCTTATTGAATGGTGGGGCAGGCTCGAGGGGCTGGATGGCCGACTCCTGCTCCGAGTTCTTATGTTCTTAGAATGAGGGGTCATGGGGTCATTCAAAATAAGGGAGCCAGACTCCAGCTCTGAGTACGAGTTAGGAATGCAGATGTTGGAGCGGTGCGGAAAGCAGGTCGGACACCATCAAGTTTGGCTCCCGGGGGGGGGGGGGGTTTGGTTGGCTCCATTCAGCCGCCAACTAGCCGCCCCCCCCCCTCCCCCCCCATCCCCACCCCCAGCTAGAAGGTCACCACCGCAAATGTCCAGGTCAAACAATATTCAAACCCTGCGAGTTCCCATTTACTTCCACAGTTAAAAAGAAAAACACCATTGGGAGAAACATCGTCACGGCAACGGGCCTGTCCACAGAGGGCGAACGGGCGACGTCAGCCATCTTGAAGATGGCAAACCCAATTTTCTGCGGCGTTGGATGAGTTGGTAGGGAAAGTGAGCTGGCAGGAGGGAGGGGGGCGGTTGGGGTGCAGGGGAGTTTTGGGGAGGGAGATGATGAGCCACAGAAGGTATTTTGCCCCACCCCCCCGATCCTCGTCGCCAGTTTATGAGATCCCATACAGACTGCCGGAGGCTTCACGGAGAGCGAAGGTCACCCGGTCACTGAAGTTTTCGGAGGCCAGCTGGCTCAGGATGACGGAGGTGGTCTGTAGCTCCAGCTCCCGGTCGATCAACTGTTTGGTGGCCACTTGGTAAATCTGGAGGAGGAGGTTTGGGGAGACGGAGAAAAGAAAAAACACAATGAAGAAATCACGTTTGCGCCAGTTGGGGGAGGAGAGGGGAAGGAAGGGCTGGGATCCTCGATGTTGTTTGCCCCACTTAGAAGCCTTTATTGTATTTCTGCCCAATTTCTGCCTAATTTCTGGGACCTTTAGACCAGAAAACATAGGAGCAGAATGAGGCCACTCGGCCCATCGATCCTGCTCCCCCATTCAATCATGGCTGATATTTTTCTCATCCCCATTCTCCTGCCTTTTCCCCATAACCCCTGATCCCCTTATTCATCAAGACCCTATCCATCTCTGTCTTAAAGACACTCAATGACCCGGCCCTCCACAGCCTTCTGCGGCAAAGAGTTCCACACATTCCCCACTCTCTGGCTGAAGAAATCCCTCCCCGTCTCTGTTTTAAAGGAGCGTCCCTTCACCCTGAGGTTGGGGATGAAGTAGAAATGATCGAAAGCTTCAGGTTTTTAGCTGTCCAGATCACTAACAATCTGTCCTGGTTCCCCACCTAGGGAAAAGGTGAAGGAAGGGAGGGAGGGTGAGATGGAGGGAGGGAGGGAGAGATGGAGGGAGGGAGGGAGAGAGATGGAGGGAGGGAGGGAGGGAGATGGAGGGAGGGAGAGATGGAGGGAGGGAGGGAGGGAGGGTGAGATGGAGGGAGGGAGGGAGAGATGGAGGGAGGGAGGGAGAGATGGAGGGAGGGAGGGAGAGATGGAGGGAGGGAGGGAGGGAGAGAGATGGAGGGAGGGAGGGAGGGGAGAGATGGAGGGACAGGGTTCCTCACCTGCACAGTGATAAGCTTGTCCGCCAGCGAGTCAGCCTCTGTGAGTTCCTCACCAAAGCACAGAGTCACCTGGTACTGAGGGAGAGCAGTGGTTCCCAGAGCCTGATATTGCTGCAGATCTGGGGGGGAGAGAGAGAGAGAGAGAGACAGGGAGAGGGAGAGAGAGAGAGAGAGAGGGAGGGAGAGAGACAGAGAGGGAGACAGGGAGAGAGAGGGAGGGAGACAGGGAGAGGGAGAGAGAGACAGGGAGGGAGGGAGAGAGAGAGGGAGGGAGGGAGGGAGAGAGAGAGAGGGGGAGAGAGAGAGAGGGAGGGAGACAGGGAGAGGGAGAGAGAGACAGGGAGGGAGAGAGAGACAGGGAGGGAGAGACAGGGAGGGAGGGAGAGAGAGAGGGAGGGAGGGAGAGAAACAGGGAGAGGGAGGGAGAGAGGGGGAGAGAGAGAGAGAGAGGGGGAGAGAGGGGGAGAGAGACAGAGAGAGGGGGAGAGAGACAGAGAGAGGGAGGGAGAGAGACGGAGGGAGGGAGGGAGAGACAGAGAGGGGAGGGAGAGAGAGAGGGAGAAAAGACAGAGAGGGAGGGAGAGAGAGACAGAGAGGGAGGGAGGCAGAGACAGAGAGAGGGAGAGACAGAGAGACAGGGAGGGGGATAGACAGGGAGGGGGATAGACAGGGAGGGAGAGACAGGGAGGGAGGGAGAGACAGGGAGGGAGGGAGAGACAGGGAGGGAGAGAGAGAGAGACAGAGGGAGAGAGACAGAGAGAGGGGGGAGAGAGACAGAGAGAGGGGGAGAGAGACAGAGAGGGGGGGAGAGAGACAGAGAGAGGGAGGGAGAGAGAGACAGAGAGAGAGGGAGAGAGAGACAGAGAGGGAGGGAGAGAGAGACAGAGAGGGAGACAGAGAGGGAGGGAGAGGGAGAGAGAGAGAGACAGGGAGGGAGAGAGAGAGAGACAGGGAGGGAGAGAGAGAGAGACAGGGAGGGAGAGAGAGAGAGACAGGGAGGGGGAGAGAGAGACAGAGAGGGAGGGGGAGAGAGAGAGAGAGAGGGGGAGAGAGACAGAGAGAGGGAGGGAGGGAAAGACAGGGAGAGAGAGGGAGAGAGAGAGGGAAAGACAGGGAGAGAGAGGGAGAGACAGAGAGAGAGGGAAGGGAGAGAGAGAGAGAGGGAGAGACAGAGAGAGAGAAGGGAGAGACAGAGAGAGAGGGAGGGAGAGACAGAGAGAGAGGGAGGAAAGACAGGGAGAGAGAGAGGGAGGGAGAGAGACAGAGAGGGAGGGAGAGAGAGGGGGAGGGAGAGAGAGAGACAGAGATTGGTAAACACAGGTCTTCACGGAGCTCCTTCCTGCTACTGACCGCAATGCTGTCCCATCCCCCCACACTGACCGCAATGCTGTCCATCCCCCACACTGACCGCAATGCTGTCCATCCCCCCACACTGACCGCAATGCTGTCCATCCCCCCACACTGACCGCAATGCTGTCCATCCCCCCACACTGACCGCAGTGCTGACCACCCCCACACTGACCGCAGTGCTGACCACCCCCACACTGACCGCAGTGCTGACCACCCCCACACTGACCGCAGTGCCGTCCATCCCCCCACACTGACCGCAGTGCTGACCATCCCCCCCACACTGACCGCAACGCTGACCATCCCCCCCCACACTGACCGCAGTGCTGACCATCCCCCCCACACTGACCGCAGTGCTGACCACCCCCACACTGACCGCAGTGCTGACCATCCCCCCACACTGACTGCAGTGCTGACCACCCCCACACTGACCGCAACGCTGACCATCCCCCCCCACACTGACCGCAATGCTGTCCATCCCCCCACACTGACCGCAATGCTGTCCATCCCCCCACACTGACCGCAATGCTGTCCATCCCCCCACACTGACCGCAATGCTGTCCATCCCCCCACACTGACCGCAATGCTGTCCATCCCCCCACACTGACCGCAATGCTGTCCATCCCCCCACACTGACCGCAATGCTGTCCATCCCCCCACACTGACCGCAGTGCTGACCACCCCCACACTGACCGCAGTGCTGACCACCCCCACACTGACCGCAGTGCTGACCACCCCCACACTGACCGCAGTGCCGTCCATCCCCCCACACTGACCGCAGTGCTGACCATCCCCCCCACACTGACCGCAACGCTGACCATCCCCCCCACACTGACCGCAGTGCTGACCATCCCCCCACACTGACCGCAGTGCTGACCACCCCCACACTGACCGCAGTGCTGACCATCCCCCCACACTGACTGCAGTGCTGACCACCCCCACACTGACCGCAACGCTGACCATCCCCCCCACACTGACCGCAACGCTGACCATCCCCCCCCACACTGACCGCAGTGCTGACCATCCCCCCCACACTGACCGCAACGCTGACCACCCCCCCCTACACTGACCGCAGTGCTGACCACCCCCACACTGACCGCAGTGCTGACCACCCCCACACTGACCGCAACGCCCCTCCCCACCCCCACACTGACC
Source organism: Carcharhinus amblyrhynchos (assembly GCF_965287045.1). Taxonomy (NCBI): domain Eukaryota; kingdom Metazoa; phylum Chordata; class Chondrichthyes; order Carcharhiniformes; family Carcharhinidae; genus Carcharhinus; species Carcharhinus amblyrhynchos. The sequence goes on along the minus strand of NW_027650307.1, from coordinate 16,593 downwards.
GCAGTGCTGACCATCCCCCCCACACTGACCGCAGTGCTGACCATCCCCCCCCACACTGACCGCAGTGCTGACCACCCCCACACTGACCGCAGTGCTGACCACCCCCACACTGACCGCAGTGCTGACCACCCCCACACTGACCGCAGTGCTGACCACCCCCACTGACCGCAGTGCTGACCACCCCCACACTGACCGCAGTGCTGACCACCCCCACACTGACCGCAGTGCTGACCATCCCCCCACACTGACCGCAGTGCTGACCACCCCCACACTGACCGCAATGCTGACCATCCCCCCCCACACTGACCGCAGTGCTGACCACCCCCACACTGACCGCAGTGCTGACCACCCCCACACTGACCGCAGTGCTGACCACCCCCACACTGACCGCAGTGCTGACCACCCCCACACTGACCGCAGTGCTGACCACCCCCACACTGACCGCAGTGCTGACCACCCCCACACTGACCGCAGTGCTGACCACCCCCACACTGACCGCAGTGCTGACCACCCCCACACTGACCGCAGTGCTGACCACCCCCACACTGACCGCAACGCTGACCATCCCCCCCCACACTGACCGCAGTGCTGACCACCCCCACACTGACCGCAGTGCTGACCACCCCCACACTGACCGCAGTGCTGACCATCCCCACACTGACCGCAGTGCTGACCACCCCCACACTGACCGCAACGCTGACCATCCCCCCACACACTGACCGCAGTGCTGACCACCCCCACACTGACCGCAGTGCTGACCACCCCCACACTGACCGCAGTGCTGACCACCCCCACACTGACCGCAGTGCTGACCACCCCCACACTGACCGCAGTGCTGACCACCCCCACACTGACCGCAGTGCTGACCACCCCCACACTGACCGCAGTGCTGACCACCCCCACACTGACCGCAGTGCTGACCACCCCCACACTGACCGCAGTGCTGACCACCCCCACACTGACCGCAGTGCTGACCACCCCCACACTGACCGCAGTGCTGACCACCCCCACACTGACCGCAGTGCTGACCACCCCCACACTGACCGCAGTGCTGACCACCCCCACACTGACCGCAGTGCTGACCATCCCCCCACACTGACCGCAGTGCTGACCACCCCCACACTGACCGCAGTGCTGACCACCCCCACACTGACCGCAGTGCTGACCACCCCCACACTGACCGCAGTGCTGACCACCCCCACACTGACCGCAGTGCTGACCACCCCCACACTGACCGCAGTGCTGACCACCCCCACACTGACCGCAGTGCTGACCACCCCCACACTGACCGCAGTGCTGACCACCCCCACACTGACCGCAGTGCTGACCACCCCCACACTGACCGCAGTGCTGACCACCCCCACACTGACCGCAGTGCTGACCACCCCCACACTGACCGCAGTGCTGACCACCCCCACACTGACCGCAGTGCTGACCACCCCCACACTGACCGCAGTGCTGACCACCCCCACACTGACCGCAACGCCCCTCCCCACCCCGCCCCTTCCCCAGGCCCCTGTCTCTCCGCACCCCCCCCCAGGCCCCTATCGTCACCCCCACCCCCCCCAGGCCCCTGTTCCCCCCCCCCCCCCCCCAGGGCCCGGTCGGATAATTACCCTGGTTGAATTTCTGCCTGTCGAACAGCTTCTCCACCCGGTCTCGCTCCAGCTTGTTTGGTCGGTCAGGCCGCGGGGCACAGGGCCCACTCCAGAAAACCCGCCCCTGGCACAGACGCGAGGCAAAGATACCGTTGGCGTTGCTGTCCAGCATGACACCGCGCTCCAGGAAGGTTAGCAGCTCCTTGGTGGCCTGAAGCTTCTCCGGCTGGGCCACACCATCCGTGGGTGGGAAACACAGCTTCTCCAGGGCCTGGGGGCCAAAGGCATCATCGCCACGTGGGGAGGGCGCAGAGGACGAGATCCTACAGCGTGCCTCGTTACCTGGCTGCTGACCTGCACGCCGCCGTAGTAGAATGAGACGCACATCGAGTTGGGGCCTAGGACGGAGTAAATACAACAGCCTTTTACACACAAATAGCCAGCTGGGCTCTGACATGCTTGTGTGGGGCCTGTGTCTCTGGGCAGGGCCTGCATCTCCGGGCGGGACCTACATGGCCCAGGCGAGGCCTGCATGGCCGAGTGAGGTCTGCGTCTCCAGGTGTGGCCGGCGTGGCTCTGTGAAGCCTGAGTCGTCAGGTGAGGCCTGCGTGGCTCTGTGAAGCCTGCATCGGTAGGTGAGGCCTGTGTGGCTCTGTGAAGCCTGCGTCGGTAGGTGAGGCCTGTGTGGCTCTGTGAAGCCTGCGTCGGTAGGTGAGGCCTGTGTGGCTCTGTGAAGCCTGCGTCGGTAGGTGAGGCCTGTGTGGCTCTGTGAAGCCTGTGTCTCCAGGTGAGGCCTGCATGGCTCTGTGAAGCCTGCGTCGGTAGGTGAGGCCTGTGTGGCTCTGTGAAGCCTGCGTCAGTAGGTGAGGCCTGTGTGGCTCTGTGAAGCCTGCGCAGCTTGATTACGGAGGCCTGCGTCGTCAGGTGAGGCCTGTGTCGTCAGGTGAGGCCTGCGTGGCTCTGTGAAGCCTGCGTGGCCAGGTGAGGCCTGTTATCGTCGGGTGAGGCCTGCACGGCTCGATCGCGGAGGCGTGCATGGCCACCTTAAGCCTGGATGCATTCCCCACGAGGCCTACGTGGATTAGTAAGGCCTGCCTAAACTAACGAGGCCTAGTGAGAGCAGTCAGGCCTGCTAGAAGCTCTTTCACTGAGAGAGAGAGAGATAAACAGGCTAAAAGGAATGTTACCTTTATCTGGCAGGCTGGGTGTAATCGAGCTGGTGATGTTTATCATATAATCAGGCGGGACTGTCAGCCGAGAGAGAGAAAGAGAGAGACTTAGACAAGATATTCATACCCTTCACCCCACCAACCCCTTCCCCTCCCTGTGCTGAATTCAGAACTCCCCAAAAACGCACCCTGTTTTTCTCAGAGAGAGAAAGAGTTGAGGAAACTAACATCAACAGTGTAGTTCGCAGATGACACAAAGATTGGTGGCACAGTGAACAGTGAAGGAAGTTATCTCCAATTGCAATGGGATCTTGATCAATTGGGCCAGTGGGCTGACGAATGGCAGATGGAGTTTAATTTAGATAAATGTGAGGTGATGCATTTTGGTCGATTGAACCAGGGCAGGACTTACTCAGTTAATGGTAGGGCGTTGGGGAGAGTTACAGAACAAAGAGATCTAGGGGTACAGGTTCATAGCTCCTTGAAAGTGGAGTCACAGGTGGACAGAGTGGTGAAGAAGGCATTCGGCATGCTTGGTTTCATCGGTCAGAACATTGAATACAGGAGTTGGGACGTCTTGTTGAAGTTGTACAAGACATTGGGAAGACCACACTTGGAATACTGTGTACAATTCTGGTCACCCTATTATAGAAAGGATATTATTAAACTAGAAAGAGTGCAGAAAAGATTTACTAGGATGTTACCGGGACTTGATGGATTGAGTTATAAGGAGAGGCTGGATAGACTGGGACTTTTTTCTCTGGAGCGTAGGAGGCTGAGGGGTGATCTTATAGAGGTCTATAAAATAATGAGGGGCACAGATCAGCTAGATAGTCAATATCTTTTCCCAAAGGTAGGGGAGTCTAAAACTAGAGGGCAGAGGTTTAAGGTGAGAGGGGAGAGATACAAAAGGGTCCAGAGGGACAATTTTTTCACCCAGAGGGTGGTGAGTGTCTGGAACGAGCTGCCAGAGGCAGTAGTAGAGACGGGTACAATTTTATCTTTTAAAAAGCGTTTGGAAATTATTATTTACTAGTGTCAGAAGTAAGGCTGACATTAACACTGCAATGAAGTTACTGTGGAAATTCCCGAGTCGCTGCACTCCGGCACCTGTTCGGGTTACACTGAATTTGGGAACATTTAGCACGGCCAATGCATACTAAACACAGCACGTCTTTCAGACTGTGGGAGGAAACCCTCGCAGACATGGGGAGAACATGCAGACTCCACAAGGACAGTGACCCAAGGCCGGAATTGAACCCGGGTCCCTGGCGCTGTGAGGCAGCTCTGGGTGTCACCGTGCTGCAGTGTACATGGGTACAAAGGGGCCAAACGTGGGCAACTGGGATTAGCTTAGGGGTTTTAAGAAAGGGGCAGTATGGACAAGTTGGGCCGAAGGTTTCGTACTGGAAACCTCTACGACTCGATCCCTATCCCTCTTCTCAAATCCTCTCACTATTAAGGCCAACTTGTCATTTACCACTTTTACTGTCTGCTGTACCTGCCTGCTTACTCAATCCTCCTCGCGACTGACTCTGCTGGGGGGCCTACTGGACTCTGGCGAGGCCTATCCTGGCCTGGTCTGGCCCACACAGTCCCACTGGGCCCTGTTTGACCCTGCTGGGGGGCCTGCTGGACTCTGGCGAGGCCTATCCTGGCCTGGTCTGGCCCACACAGTCCCACTGGGCCCTGTTTGACCCTGATGGAGGCCCCGGGAACTCTGGCGAGGCCTACCCTGGCCTGCTCCAGCCTACACAACCCAGCAGGGGCCTGTTTGACCCTGATGGAGCCTACAGGGCTCTGGCTAGGCCTGCCAAGGCCTGCTCCGGCCTACACGACCCTGCTGGGGCCTGCTTGACCCTGATGGAGCCTGCAGGACTCTGGCGATTCCTGCTAGGGCCTACTCTGGCCTACACGACCCTGCTGGGGCCTGCTTGACCCTGATGGAGCCTGCAGGACTCTGGCTAGGTGTGCCAGGGCCTACTCTGGCCTACACGACCCTGCTGGGGCCTGTTTGACCCTGATGGAGCCTGCAGGATTCTGGGGATTCCTGCTAGGGCCTGCTCCGACCTACACGACCCTGCTGGGGCCTGTTTGACCCAGTGGGAGCCTACGGGACTCTGGCGAGGCCTGCCCATGCCTGCTCCGGCCTACACGACCCTGCTGGGGCCTGTTTGACCCTGGTGGGAGCCTACGGCACTCTGGCGAGGCCTGCCTCTGCTCCTCCTGACCCCACCTAGCCCCCGAGTGCCACTAACCTTCAGTCACCGGAGTCAGGATACAGTCCAACGAGATGGCCTCACCAGAACCTTCCTCCTGAGCAGACATATCGGAGCCTGAGCTAGGATCGGAGCTGCTATCGCTGTCCATCAACTGGGATTCGATGGAAGGAGCGTTGCTCTTCACCTGCTGGGGAAACGGGAGAAGGAACATCACTCTGTATCTGCTGGGAAACGGGGAACGTCGCTCTGTATCTGCTGGGAAACGGGGAACGTCGCTCTGTCCCTGCTGGGAAACGGGGAACGTCGCTCTGTCCCTGCTGGGAAACGGGGAACGTCGCTCTGTCCCTGCTGGGAAACGGGGAACGTCGCTCTGTCCCTGCTGGGAAACGGGGAACGTCGCTCTGTCCCTGCTGGGAAACGGGGAACGTCGCTCTGTCCCTGCTGGGAAACGGGGAATGTCGCTCTGTCCCTGCTGGGGAAACGGGAGAAGGAACATCACTCTGTATCTGCTGGGAAACGGGGAACATCGCTCTGTCCCTGCTGGGAAACGGGGAACGTCGCTCTGTCCCTGCTGGGGAAACGGGAGAAGGAACATCACTCTGTATCTGCTGGGAAACGGGGAACGTCGCTCTGTATCTACTGGGAAACGGGGAACGTCGTTCTGTCCCTGCTGGGAAACGGGGAACGTCAGTCTGTCTCTGCTGGGGAAACGGGGAACGTCGCTCTGTCCCTGCTGGGAAACGGGGAACGTCGCTCTGTCCCTGCTGGGGAAACAGGGAACGTCGCTCTGTCCCTGCTGGGGAAACAGAGAACATCGCTCTGTCCCTGCTGGGGAAACGGGGAACGTCGCTCTGTCCCTGCTGGGGAAACGGGGAACGTCGCTCTGTCCCTGCTGGGGAAACGGGGAACGTTGCTCTGTCCCTGCTGGGGAAACGGAGAACGTCGCTCTGTCCCTGCTGGGAAACGGGGAACGTCGCTCTGTCCCTGCTGGGGAAACGGGGAACGTCGCTCTGTCCCTGCTGGGAAACGGGGAACGTCGCTCTGTCCCTGCTGGGAAATGGGGAACGTCGCTCTGTCCCTGCTGGGGAAACGGGGAATGTCGCTCTGTCCCTGCTGGGGAAACGGGAGAAGGAACATCACTCTGTATCTGCTGGGAAACGGGGAACATCGCTCTGTCCCTGCTGGGAAACGGGGAACGTCGCTCTGTCCCTGCTGGGGAAACGGGAGAAGGAACATCACTCTGTATCTGCTGGGAAACGGGGAACGTCGCTCTGTATCTACTGGGAAACGGGGAACGTCGCTCTGTCCCTGCTGGGAAACGGGGAACGTCAGTCTGTCTCTGCTGGGGAAACGGGGAACGTCGCTCTGTCCCTGCTGGGAAACGGGGAACGTCGCTCTGTCCCTGCTGGGGAAACGGAGAACGTCGCTCTGTCCCTGCTGGGGAAACGGGGAACGTCGCTCTGTCCCTGCTGGGGAAACGGGGAACGTCGCTCTGTCCCTGCTGGGGAAACGGGGAACGTTGCTCTGTCCCTGCTGGGGAAACGGAGAACGTCGCTCTGTCCCTGCTGGGAAATGGGGAACGTCGCTCTGTCCCTGCTGGGGAAACGGGGAACGTCGCTCTGTCCCTGCTGGGAAACGGGGAACGTCGCTCTGTCCCTGCTGGGAAATGGGGAACGTCGCTCTGTCCCTGCTGGGGAAACGGGGAACGTTGCTCTGTCCCTGCTGGGGAAAGGGGGAACGTTGCTCTGTCCCTGCTGGGGAAAGGGGGAACGTCGCTCTGTCCCTGCTGGGGAAACGGGGAACGTCGCTCTGTCCCTGCTGGGAAACGGGGAACGTCGCTCTGTCCCTGCTGGGGAAACGGGGAACGTCGCTCTGTCCCTGCTGGGGAAACGGGGAACGTCGCTCTGTCCCTGCTGGGAAACGGGGAACGTCGCTCTGTCCCTGCTGGGAAACGGGGAACGTCGCTCTGTCCCTGCTGGGGGAAACGGGGAATGTCGCTCTGTCCCTGCTGGGGAAAGGGGGAACGTCGCTCTGTCCCTGCTGGGAAACGGGGAACGTCGCTCTGTCCCTGCTGGGAAACAGGGAACGTCGCTCTGTCCCTGCTGGGAAACGGGGAACGTCGCTCTGTCCCTGCTGGGAATCAGGGAATATCGCTCTGTCCCTGCTGGGAAACGGGGAACGTCGCTCTGTCCCTGCTGGGAAACGGGGAACGTCGCTCTGTCCCTGCTGGGGAAATGGGGAACGTCGCTCTGTCCCTGCTGGGGAAACAGTTTGGTTCTTCTCTCTCTGAGATCCCATTCCCTCTCCTCCCCATCTTCACCTCCTGACCCCCCTTTCCTGTACCTATCTCCCTCCCCACCCCCACTTCCCCCCGCATTCCCAATCCCGCCTCACCTCCTCCATGGCTCCCACTTGATTGCAGAGCGGGGAGCTGGACCGGGATGTCTCCATGGCGACATTCTCACTTCCCTCCATCTTCACCGAGCTGAGGGGAACGGCCGACGGAAACCTCTCTGTGAACGGAGTCAGAGAACACAGGTTAGACCGAGAGAGAGAGAGAGGGAGAGAGAGACAGAGAGAGAGAGAGAGACAGAGAGAGAGAGAGATAGACAGAGAGAGAGAGAGACAGAGAGAGAGAGAGAGAGACAGAGAGAGACAGAGAGAGACAGAGAGGGAGACAGAGAGGGAGAGAGAGAGGGAGAGAGAGAGGGAGAGAGAGACAGAGAGAGACAGAGAGAGACAGAGAGGGAGACAGAGAGGGAGAGAGAGAGGGAGAGAGAGAGGGAGAGAGAGACAGAGAGAGAGACAGAGAGAGACAGAGAGAGAGAGAGATAGACAGAGAGAGAGAGAGACAGAGAGAGAGAGAGAGAGACAGAGAGAGACAGAGAGAGACAGAGAGGGAGACAGAGAGGGAGAGAGAGAGGGAGAGAGAGAGGGAGAGAGAGACAGAGAGAGAGACAGAGAGAGACAGAGAGAGAGAGAGAGAGACAGAGAGAGAGAGAGACAGAGAGAGAGAGAGACAGAGAGACAGAGAGAGAGAGAGACAGAGAGGGAGAGAGACAGAGAGGGAGAGAGACAGAGGGAGAGAGACAGAGGGAGAGAGAGAGACAGAGAGAGAGACAGACAGACAGAGAGAGAGACAGACAAGAGACAGAATTTAGCACGGCCAATCCACCCTAACCTACACATCTTTCAGACTGTGGGAGGAAACCTGAGCACCCGGAGGAAATCCACGCAGACATGGGGAGAACATGCAGACTCCACACAGACAGTGACCCAAGCCAGGAATCGAACCCGGGTCCCTGGCGCTGTGAGACAGCAGTGCTAACCCACTGTGTCACCGTGCCCCCGGGAATCGAACCCGGGTCCCTGGCGCTGTGAGACAGCAGTGCTAACCCACTGTGTCACCGTGCCCCCGGGAATCGAACCCGGGTCCCTGGCGCTGTGAGACAGCAGCGCTAACCCACTGTGTCACCGTGCCCCCGGGAATCTAACCCGGGTCCCTGGCGCTGTGAGACAGCAGCGCTAACCCACTGTGTCACCGTGCCCCCGGGAATCGAACCCGGGTCCCTGGCGCTGTGAGACAGCAGTGTTAACCCACTGTGTCACCGTGCCCCCGGGAATCGAACCCGGGTCCCTGGCACTGTGAGACAGCAGTGCTAACCCACTGTGTCACCGTGCCCCCGGGAATCGAACCCGGGTCCCTGGCACTGTGAGACAGCAGTGCTAACCCACTGTGTCACCGTGCCCCCGGGAATCGAACCCGGGTCCCTGGCGCTGTGAGACAGCAGTGCTAACCCACTGTGTCACCGTGAGACATAAATCCAACTCCCCCCCACGATGCCCCACTCTGTCAGCAGTGGATGAGGACTCACTCTTCACAGTGGTATCGTCGATAATTTTGTAGACTTTGTACGGTTCAGAGATGTCCAGCTGGGAGCGTTTGGGAACCTCCTCGAACTCGCTGCTCTTGTTCAGCGCACACCGCAGTCTGGTTTTCCAAGTAGCAGGATCCACCTTATCCCCATCCTTAAACTTGCCCTTAAACTGAGCCCAGGCCTATTGGAGGAAGCAAGGACAGGTACAGCACGGGATTAGACACAGAGTAAAGCTCCCTCTACACTGTCCCCCCCATCAAACACTCCCAGGACAGGTACAGCACGGGGTTAGATACAGAGTAAAGCTCCCTCTACACTGTCCCCCCATCAAACACTCCCAGGACAGGTACAGCACGGGGTTAGATACAGAGTAAAGCTCCCTCTACACTGTCCCCCCCATCAAACACACCCAGGACAGGTACAGCACGGGGTTAGATACAGAGTAAAGCTCCCTCTACACTGTCCCCCCATCAAACACTCCCAGGACAGGTACAGCACGGGGTTAGATACAGAGTAAAGCTCCCTCTACACTGTCCCCCCATCAAACACTCCCAGGACAGGTACAGCACGGGGTTAGATACAGAGTAAAGCTCCCTCTACACTGTCCCCCCCATCAAACACTCCCAGGACAGGTACAGCACGGGGTTAGATACAGAGTAAAACGCTCTCTGCACTGTCCCCCCATCAAACACTCCCAGGACAGGTACAGCACGGGGTTAGATACAGAGTAAAGCTCCCTCTACACTGTCCCCCCATCAAACACTCCCAGGACAGGTACAGCACGGGGTTAGATACAGAGTAAAGCTCCCTCTACACTGTCCCCCCATCAAACACTCCCAGGACAGGTACAGCACGGGGTTAGATACAGAGTAAAGCTCCCTCTACACTGTCCCCCATCAAACACTCCCAGGACAGGGACAGCACGGGGTTAGACACAGAGTAAAGCTCCCTCTACACTGTCCCCCCATCAAACACTCCCAGGACAGGTACAGCACGGGGTTAGACACAGAGTAAAGCTCTCTCTGCACTGTCCCCCCATCAAACACTCCCAGGACAGGTACAGCACGGGGTTAGATACAGAGTAAAGCTCCCTCTACACTGTCCCCCCATCAAACACTCCCAGGACAGGGACAGCACGGGGTTAGACACAGAGTAAAGCTCCCTCTACACTGTCCCCCCATCAAACACTCCCAGGACAGGTACAGCACGGGGTTAGACACAGAGTAAAGCTCTCTCTGCACTGTCCCCCCATCAAACACTCCCAGGACAGGTACAGCACGGGGTTAGATACAGAGTAAAGCTCCCTCTACACTGTCCCCATCAAACACTCCCAGGACAGGTACAGCATGGGGTTAGATACAGAGTAAAGCTCCCTCTACACTGTCCCCATCAAACACTCCCAGGACAGGTACAGCACGGGGTTAGATACAGAGTAAAGCTCCCTCTACACTGTCCCCCCATCAAACACTCCCAGGACAGGTACAGCACGGGGTTAGATACAGAGTAAAGCTCTCTCTGCACTGTCCCCCATCAAACACTCCCAGGACAGGTACAGCACGGGGTTAGATACAGAGTAAAGCTCTCTCTGCACTGTCCCCCCATCAAACACTCCCAGGACAGGTACAGCACGGGGTTAGACATAGAGTAAAGCTCCCTCTACACTGTCCCCCCCATCAAACACTCCCAGGACAGGTACAGCACGGGGTTAGATACAGAGTAAAGCTCCCTCTACACTGTCCCCCATCAAACACTCCCAAGACACGTACAGCACGGGGTTAGATACAGAGTAAAGCTCCCTCTACACTGTCCCCCCATCAAACACTCCCAGGACAGGTACAGCACGGGGTTAGATACAGAGTAAAGCTCCCTCTACACTGTCCCCCCCATCAAACACTCCCAGGACAGGTACAGCACGGGGTTAGATACAGAGTAAAGCTCCCTCTACACTGTCCCCCATCAAACACTCCCAAGACACGTACAGCACGGGGTTAGATACAGAGTAAAGCTCCCTCTACACTGTCCCCCCATCAAACACTCCCAGGACAGGTACAGCACGGGGTTAGATACAGAGTACCATCTGAATGAATTTGGGGGGGCCAGTTCCATGATGGTCAGAGTACTGGGTGGCGGAGAATCCTCTGAGGCATTCCCAGTCACCAATGGTGTCAAACAGGGCTGTGTGCTCGCACCCACACTGTTCAGCATGATGTTTCCTGCCATGCTGAATGATGCCTTCCAGGGCAGTGTTGCTGGAATCAGCTTCAAGTACAGAGTGGATGGGAAGCTTTTCAACCTGAGGAGACTTCAAGCTATTACCAAAGTGAAGGAGACTGTTCTGAGAGATTTCCTCTTTCCCAATGACTGCACCCTGTATATTGGCTCAGAGCCAGAGATGCAAGTCAGTATGGACAAACTTTCCACGGCTTGTGACAACTTTGGACTCACCATCAACATTAAAAAGACCGAAGTCATGCACCAGCCTGCTCCTCATGCACCGTACACAGAACCCATAATCACAATCAAAGGGCAGAAACTACAGGCAGTGGACTAGTTCACTGATCTTGGCAGCACCCTCTCCCAAGCAGTGACTATTGATACAGAAGTTAACTGCAGAATAACAAAGGCAAGTTCTGCTTTTGGTAGACTGCGCTCCACTGTATGGGAACGTCGAGGAATCCGCCCAGCAACAAAACTGAAGGTCTACAGCGCCGTGGTACTCACTACCCTCCTGTATGTCTGTGAAACGTGGACTGTGTATCAAAGGCATGCAAGACAGCTCAATCATTTCCACATGACTTGTCATTGCAGAATATTACGCATCAGATGGCAAGACAATGTACCAGACACTGAAGTTCTCTCTAGAGCAAGTCTACTATCAGTCCACACACTGCTGATGAGAGCACAGACCCGGTGGGCAGGTCATGTCATCCGTATGTCAGACGAGCGCATATCCAAGCAGCTCCTTTTTGGGGAACTCTCTGCTGGAAGACGCTCGCATGGAGGGCAGAAGAAATGTTTCTAAGACACACTCAAAGCCTCCCTGAAGTCACTTGACATTGACACGACCACCTGGGAAACACTGGCATAAAACCGCCCTACCTGGCACTGCCTCATCCACAAAGGCTGTCAAGCTCACGAGGCAAGGTGTATTGCTGAATCACAACTTAAACACGAGCTGCGCAAGTCCAGAGCCACCAGCGCAACAACTACAGTGTCTACACAAGTCTGTCCAATATGTGGCAGGACATTCTGTGCCCGAATTGGCCCTGATCAGTCATCTTCAGACACACCGCAACCAGCCTCAAATGACTAATGGTGTCGAGGTCCTCATCGATGACGATGGACGAATGAATGGAGATACAGAGTAAAGCTGCGTCTACATTGTCCGCCCCCCACCACCCCGGATCAAACACTCGCTCTCTCACTCAGTTCCCTCACCAGGTTGGATCTGTCCCTTGAGACAATTCCCCCGACCCCAATCACCGTCCCAATTTGGGAATATATCGTTCCTTCACTACGGCTGGGGTCCAAATCCTGGAACTCCCTCTCTAACAGCACTGAGGGTGTTCCCCACACCACACGGGGCTGCAGGTTCAAGAAGGGGCAGCTTCACCCACCACCTCCTCAGGGGTCAACAAGGGATGGGCAATAAACATTGAACCCAGTCAGCGAGGCACACATCACAGTCATAGAGGTTTACAGCATGGAAACAGGCCCCTCGGCCCAACTTCTCCATGCTGCCCCCTTTTTTTAAACCCCTAAACTAATCCCAATTGCCCACATTTGCCCCATATCCCTCTATACCCATCGTACCCATGTAACTGTCTAAACACTTTTTAAAAGACAAAATTGTCCCGCCTCTACTACTGCCTCTGGCAGCTCGTTCCAGACACTCACCACCCTCTGGGTGAAAAAATTGCCCCTCTGGACACTTCTGTATCTCTCCCCTCTCACCTTAAACCTCTGCCCTCTAGTTTTAGACTCCCCTACCTTTGGGAAAAGATATTGACTATCTCGCTGATCTGTGCCCCTCATTATTTTATAGACCTCTATAAGATCACCCCTCAGCCTCCTACGCTCCAGAGAAAAAAGTCCCAGTCTATCCAGCCTCTCCTTATAACTCAATCCATCAAGTCCCGGTAACATCCTAGTAAATCTTTTCTGCACTCTTTCTAGTTTAATAATATCCTTTCTATAATAGGGTGACCAGAATTGTACACAGTATTCCAAGTGTGGCCTTCCCAATGTCTTGTACAACTTCAACAAGACGTCCCAACTCCTGTATTCAATGTTCTGACCGATGAAACCAAGCATGCCGAATGCCTTTTTCACCACTCTGTCCACCTGTGACCCCACTTTCAAGGAGCTATGAACCTGTACCCCTAGATCTCTTTGTTCTGTAACTCTCCCCAACGCCCTACCATTAACTGAGTAAGTCCTGCCCTGGTTCAATCGACCAAAATGCATCACCTCGCATTTATCGAAATTAAACTCCATCTGCCATTCGTCAGCCCACTGGCCCAATTGATCAAGATCCCATTGCAATTGGAGATAATTTTCTTCACTGTTCACTGTGCCACCAATCTTTGTGTCATCTGCAAACTTACTAACCCTGCCTCCGATATTCTCATCCAAATCATTAATATATTGGAGATGGGAGGAGGGGGGAGATGGGAAGAATGGGGAGGGTGGGGGAGGAGGAAGGGAGGGGGAGGGAGGGTAGGAAGGATGGAGGTGGGTGGGTGGGGGGAGAGAGGGGGGAAGGAAGAGAACAGGAGGGAGGGAGAGAGAGAAGAGCGAGGACGAAAGAGAGGGAGGTGGAGGGTGAGGGAAAGAGGGAGGGAGAGAAGCAAGAAAGGAATCTACCTTAAAAATGGCAGCGTCCTCATCGTGCCTGTAGTCCTGTTTGCCGGCGTGTTCCAGGGAATCCGGAACATTCCCAGCTTGCGGTCTTCCCAGACCAGACCTGGATACTTCTCACTGTCCACCTGCTGCACCATCCACTGCTTGAGCTTGCGGGTACACCGTACCCCTCCCGCCATCCTGACAGGGACACACACACAGAGACACACAAAGCAATTAGAAATAGGAGCAGGAGAAGACCCTTCCAGCCATTCACAGCAGCACAGTGGGTTAGCGCTGCTGTCTCACAGCGCCAGGGACCCGGGTTCGATTCGCCGGGGCACGGTGACACAGTGGGTTAGCGCTGCTGTCTCACAGCGCCAGGGACCCGGGTTCGATTCCCGGGGGCACGGTGACACAGTGCGTTAGCACTGCTGTCTCACAGCGCCAGGGACCCGGGTTTGATTCCCGGGGGCACGGTGACACAGTGGGTTAGCACTGCTGTCTCACAGCGCCAGGGACCCGGGTTCGATTCCCGGGGGCACGGTGACACAGTGGGTTAGCGCTGCTGTCTCACAGCGCCAGGGACCCGGGTTCGATTCCCGGGGGCACGGTGACACAGTGGGTTAGCACTGCTGTCTCACAGTGCCAGGGACCCGGGTTCGATTCGCCGGGGGCACGGTGACACAGTGGGTTAGCACTGCTGTCTCACAGCGCCAGGGACCCGGGTTCGATTCCCGGGGGCACGGTGACACAGTGAGTTAGCACTGCTGCCTCACAGCGCCAGGGACCCGGGTTTGATTCCCGGGGGCACGGTGACACAGTGGGTTAGCACTGCTGTCTCACAGCGCCAGGGACCCGGGTTTGATTCCCCGGGGGCTGACACAGTGGGTTAACACTGCTGTCTCACAGCGCCAGGGACCCGGGTTCGATTCCCGGGGGCACGGTGACACAGTGGGTTAGCGCTGCTGTCTCACAGCGCCAGGGACCCGGGTTCGATTCCCGGGGGCACGGTGACACAGTGGGGTTAGCGCTGCTGTCTCACAGTGCCAGGGACCCGGGTTCGATTCCCGGGGGCACGGTGACACAGTGGGTTAGCACTGCTGCCTCACAGTGCCAGGGACCCGGGTTCGATTCCCCTGGGGCACGGTGACACAGTGGGTTAGCGCTGCTGTCTCACAGCACCAGGGACCCGGGTTCGATTCCCGGGGGCACGGTGACACAGTGGGTTAGCACTGCTGTCTCACAGAGCCAGGGACCCGGGTTCGATTCTCGGGGGCACGGTGACACAGTGGGTTAGCACTGCTGCCTCACAGTGCCAGGGACCCGGGTTCGATTCCCGAGGGCACGGTGACACAGTGGGTTAGCACTGCTGTCTCACAGCGCCAGGGACCCGGGTTCGATTCCCGGGGGGCACGGTGAAACAGTGGGTTAGCACTGCTGTCTCACAGCGCCAGGGACCCGGGTTCGATTCCCGGCAGCACGGTGACACAGTGGGGTTAGCGCTGCTGTCTCACAGCGCCAGGGACCCGGGTTCGATTCCCGGGGGCACGGTGACACAGTGGGTTAGCACTGCTGTCTCACAGCGCCAGGGACCCGGGTTCGATTCCCGGGGGCACGGTGACACAGTGGGAAGGGGGGAGGGACGGGGAGGAAGGGGGGAGGGACGAACGGGGAGGAAGGGGGGAGGGACGAACGGGGAGGAAGGGGGTTGGGAGAGGGAGGAAGCGGGGAGGAAGGGGGAGGGGGAGGGAGAGGGAGGAAGCGGGGAGGAAGGGGGAGAGGAGAAGGGGAGGGAGGGAAAGGAGGGAGAGAGAGGCGGGGGGGAAGAGGGAGGGGGAGAGGGAGGGGGACTGAGAGAAGGGAAGGTTAGTGAGGGAAGAGAGGGAGGGGGAGAGAGGGAGGGGGAGAGAGGGAGGGGGAGGGGGAGAGAGGGGAGGGGGAGAGGGGGAGGGGGGAGGGGGAGAGGGGAGGGAAGAGGGGAGGGGGAGAGAGAGAGGGGGAGAGAGGGAGGGGGGAGGGGGAGAGAGGAAGGGGGGAGGGGGAGAGAGGGAGGGGGGAGGGGGAGAGGGGGAGGGAGGGAGGGGGAGGGGGGAGGAGAGGGAGGGGGAGAGGGGAGGAGGGAGAGGGGGAGAGAGGGGAGGAGGGGAGGGGGGGGGAGGGGGAGGGGAGGGGGGAGGGAGAGAGGGGAGGGGAGGGGAGAGAGGGGGAGGGGAGGGGAGGGGGGGGAGGGAGGGGGGGAGGGGGAGAGGGGGAGGGAGTGGGGGGGAGGGAGGGGGGGAGGGGGGGGGGGAGGGAGAGAGGGAGGGGAGGGGGGGGAGGGAGGGGAGGAGAGGGGAGGAGGGAGGGGAGGGGGAGGGAGGGAGGGGGGGAGGGGAGGAGAGGGGGAGGGAGAGAGGGGAGGGGGAGGGGGAGGGGAGGGGAGGGGGAGGGGGAGGGGAGGGGGGGGGAGGGAGGGAGGGGGAGGGGGAGGGGGAGTTGACACAAGCCTGTTTACAAGGCAGGAAATGTGAGTGCTGAAGGAAGCTGGAGCGGTGAAGTGAGTTAACCCACATTTACCCCAGGTTACACCCCCTTTAAACCAGGGTCCCCCCCCCATCTCCAGGGCCAACTTCCATCCCCCCCGACACATTCACTTACTTCCAACTCCAGTTGTTGTTCCTGCGATTCCTCGCGCGCTGGCTCCCCGACACCCTCCCCCTCTCTCCCGATACCCCCTCGCTCACCGCCCACACTGCCACCTGGTCCCCACAGCGGCTGGATCCCCCTGTCTGGTTGTATTTTTGAGTTGTTATGGAGTACGGTGTGTGTGACTCTGCTCGGTTCTCTCACTGTTAAAGTACCGCCCTCCAGGCTCCTGCTCCCTCGCTTTTATACACTGGTC